>NW_017202720.1:0-6276 GCF_001704415.2 Capra hircus
CATCGATGGGAGAGGAATCCCGAGAGGCCCCCGAGCAACTCGCATGGGGACTGGCCTTTCCTGAGGCCACCAGAGCGGGTCCCTGAGGTCCCGTCGTAAGTCGAGAGCACATGCGGCAACTCGAGAAAATCCAGGAGGTTCTCCCCTCCAGGCGAGATGAGGCCCATTTCCGCTGAGGCGTCTCGAGCTAGTCACACCTAACCTCTGGAACTTCCAACGGGTCCTTCACACCCTTGCTGCAACTCAAGAAGTTCCCCGACATACCCGTCTCCACTCGAGACGAAGCAACGAGTGTCCCGCCCACATCCAGAGGAGCCCCGTTTCCGCCTCCTAGCTCGATAGAGGAGGGATCCTTTTCCCTGCGTGGTCGGGAAAGAATTCCCGGCCCTCCCGTCGCATTCCAAGAGGAGGCGCTCTCCACAGGAAAGGCGAGAGGAACTCCAGGGTCATGCCACCATTCCCAGAGTCCCCCAGATGTCTCTGTCGATTCCAGGGAAAACCTGTTTTCCCATGCACTGCGTCGACTTTCAAGCCGAGGATCGACTCACACCACGGTGACACGTGGGACAGCCTGTGGGAAAGCCTCGTGGGAAAGGCCTCGTGGGAAAGCCTCGAGGGAAAGCCACAGATCCCTTGATCCACGCGAAGGGAAGCATGACACTGCTGCTACAGCTCGGAAGGAAAGCGCACGTGCATGCCCCCACTCGAGAGGAGGACTGACTCTACTGGGGAGACTCCAGAAGTCCCCCAGATCCACGTCAGCACTGGAGAGGAATACTCAGGTTCCGGCACCGGCTCCACACAAGATCTTAGGCCCCGGCATCGACGGGAGAGGAATCCCGAGAGGCCCCCGAACAACTCGCATGGGGACTGGCCTTTCCAGAGCCCACCAGAGTGGGTCCCTGAGGTCCCCGTCGTAAGTCGAGAGCACCTGCCGCAACTCGAGAACATCCAGGAGGTTCTCCCCTCCAAGCGAGATGAGTGCCATTTCCACTGAGGCATCTCGAGGCTAATCACACCTAACCTCTGGAGCTCCCAAAGCGACTTCACACCCTTGCTGCAACTCAAGAAGATCCCCGACATACCCGTCTACACTCGAGAGGAAGCACGAGAGTCCCGCCCACATCCAGAGGAGCCCCGTTTCCGCCTCCTAGCTCGAGAGGAGGGATCCTTTCCCTGCGTGGTCGGGAAAGAATTCCCAGCGTTCCCGTCGCTTCTCAAGAGGAGGCGCTCTCCACAGGAAAGGCGAGAGGAACTCCAGGGTCGTGCCACCATTCCCAGAGTGCCCCAGATGTCTCAGTCCATTCCAGGGAAACAGTTTTCCCTGCACTGCCTCTACTTTCAAGCCGAGGATCGACTCACACCACGGTGGCACGTGGGACAGCCCTGTGGGAAAGCCTCGTGGGAAAGACTCGGGGAAAGCCTCGAGGGAAAGCCGCAGATCCCTCGTTCGACTCGAAGGGAAGCTTGACACTGCTGCTACAGCTCGAGGGGAAAGCGCATGTGCATGCCCCCACTCGAGTCGAGGACTGACTCCACTGGGGAGACTACAGAAGAACCCCAAGATCCATGTCAGCACTGGAGAGGAATCCTCAGGTTCTGGCACCGACACCACACAAGATCTTATGCCCCGGCATAGACGGGAGAGGAATCCCGAGAGGCCCCCGAACAACTCGCATGGGGACTGGCCTTTCCTGAGGCCACCAGAGCGGGTCCCTGAGGTCCCCGTAGTAAGTTGAGAGCACCTGCTGCAACTCGAGAAAATCCAGGAGGTTCTCCCCTCCAGGCGAGATGAGGCCCATTTCCGCTGAGGCGTCTCGAGGCTAATCACACCTAACGTCTGGAACTTCCAAAGGGTTCTTCACACCCTTGCTGCAACTCAAGAAGTTCCCCGACATACCCGTCTCCACTTGAGAGGAAGCACGAGAGTCCCGGCCACATCCAGAGGAGCCCCGTTTCCGACTCCTAGTCTGAGATGAGGGATCCTTTCCCTGCTTGGTCGGGAAAGAATTCCCGGCGTTCCCGTCGCATCTCAAGAGGAGGCGCTCTCCACAGGAAAGGCGAGAGGAACTCCAGGGTCGTGACACCATTCCCAGAGACAACCAGGTGTCTCAGTCCATTCCAGGGAAACCTGTTTTCCCTGCACTGCGTCGACTTTCAAGCCGAGGATCGACTCACACCACGGTGGCACGTGGGGCAGCCCTGTGGGAAAGCCTCGTGGGAAAGCCTCGTGGGAAAGCCTCGAGGGAAAGCCACAGACCCCTTGATCCACGCGATGGGAAGCGTGACACTGCTGCTACAGCTCGGGAGGAAAGCGCACGTGCATGCCCCCACTCGAGACGAGGACTGAGTCTCCTGGGGAGACTACAGAAGTACCCCAAGATCCATGTCAGCACTGGAGAGGAAACCTCAGGTTCTGGCACCGACTCCACACGAGGCCTTAGGCCGCAGCATCGACGGGAGAGGAATCTCAAGAGTCCCCCGAGCAACTCCCATGGGGAATGGCCTTTCCTGAGGCCACCAGAATGGGTCCCTGAGGTCCCCGTCGAAAGTCGAGAGCACCTGCCACAACTCGAGAACATCCAGGAGGTTCTCCCCTCCAGGCGAGATGAGTGCCATTTCCGCTGAGGCGTCTCGAGGCTAATCACACCTAACCTCTGGAGCTTGCAAAAGGTCATTCGCACCCTTGCTGCAACTCAGGAAGTTTCCCGACATACCCGTCTCCACTCGAGAGAAAGGAGGAGAGTTCTGCCCACATCCAGAGGAGCCCCGTTTCCGCCTCCTAGCTCGAGAGGAGGGATCCTTTCCCTGCGTGTTCGGGAAAGAATTCCCGGCGTTCCCGTCGCATCACAAGAGGAGACGCTCTCCACAGGAAAGGCGAGAGGAACTCCAGGGTCGTGACACCATTCCCAGAGTCCCCCAGATGTCTCAGTCCATTCCAGGGAAACCTGTTTTCCCTGCACTGCCTCGACTTTAAAGCCGAGGATAGACTCACACCACGGTGGCATCGTGGGACAGCCCTGTGAGAAAGCCTCGTGGGAAAGCCTCGTGGGAAAGCCTCAAGGGAAAGCCACAGATCTCTTGATCCACGCGAAGGGAAGCGTGACACTTGTGCTACAGCTTGGGAGGAAAGCGCACGTGCATGCCCCCGCTCGAGACGAGGACTGACTCCCATGGGGAGACTCCAGAAGTACCCCAGGATCCATGTCTGCACTGGAGAGGAATGCTCAGGTTCCGGCACGGACTCCATACAAGATCTTAGGCCCTGGCATCGACGAGAGAGGAATCCCAAGAGGCCCCCAATCAACTCGCATGTGGACTGGCCTTTCCTGAGGCCAACAGAGCAGGTGCCTGAGGTCCCCATCGTAAGTCGAGAGCGCCTGCCACAACTCGAGAAAATTCAGGAAGTACTCCCCTCCAGGCGAGATGAGGCCCATTTCCCAGAGGCGTCTCGAGGCTAATCACACCTAACCTATGGAACTTCCAAAGGGTCCTTCACACCCTTGCTGCAACTCAAGAAGTTCCCTGACATACCCGTCTCCACTCGAGAGGAAGCACGAGATTCCCGCCCACATCTAGAGGAGCCCCGTTTCCGCCTCCTAGCTCGAGAGGAGGGATCCTTTCCCTGTGTTCTCGGGAAAGAATTCCCGGCGTTCCCGTTGCATCTCAAGAGGAGGCCATCTCCACAGGAAAGGCGAGGGGAACTCCAGGGTGTGCCACCAATCTGATAGTCCCCAGAGGTCTCAGTCCATTCCAGGGAAACCTGTATTCCCTGCACTGCCTCGAATTTCAAGCCGAGGATCGACTCACACCACGTTGGCACGTGGGACAGCCCTGTGGGAAAAGCCTCGTGGGAAAGCCTTGTGGAAAAGACTCGAGGAAAAGCCACTGATTCCCTTGATCCACTCGACGGGAAACATGACACTGCTGCCCCATCTCGGGAGGAAAGCGCACTTGCATGCCCCCAAACGAGACGAGGACTGACTCCCCTAGGGAGACTCCAAAAGTACCCCAAAATCCATGTCAGCACTGGAGAGGAATGCCTCAGGTTCCGGCACCGACTCTACACAGGGTCTTAGGCCCCGGCATCGACGGGAGAGGAAGGCCCTAGAGGCCCCCGAATTACTCGCATGGGGACTGGCCTTTGGTGAGGCCACCAGAGCGGGTCCCGGATGTCCCCGTCGTAAGTCGAGAGCACCTGCCGGCAACTCGAGAAAATCCAGGAGGTTTCGCCCCTCCAGGCGAGATGAGGCCCATTTCCGCTGAGGCGCCGCGAGGCTAATCACACCTAACCTCTGGAACTTCCAAAGGGTCCTTCACACCCTTGCTGCTAACTCAACAAGTTCCCCGATATACCCGTCTCCACTCGAGAGGAAGTATGAGAGTCCCGCCCACATCCGGAGGAGCCCCGTTTCCCCCTCATAGCTCGAGAGGAGGGATCCTTTCCCTGCGTGGTCGGGAAAGAATTCCCGGCATTCCCGTCGCATCTCAAGAGGAGGCTCTCTACACAGGAAAGGCGAGAGGAACTCCAGGGTCGTGCCACCATTCCCAGAGTCCCCCAGATGTCTCAGTCCATTCCAGGGATACCTGTTTTCCCTGCACTGCCTCGACTTTCAAGCCGAGGGCCGATTCACAGCACGGTGGCACGTGGGACAGCCTTGTGGGAAAGCCTCATGGGAAAGCCTCGAGGGAAAGCCTCGAAGGAAAGCCACAGATCCCTTGATCCATGCGAAGGAAAGCGTGACACTGCTGCTACAGCTCGGGAGGAAAGCGCACTTGGATGCCCCCACTCGAGACGAGGACTGAGTCCCCTGGGGAGACTCCAGAAGTACCCCAAGATCCATGTCAGCACTGGAGAGGAATCCACAGGTTTCCGACACCGACTCCACACATGGTCTTAAGCCCCAGCATCGACGGGGAGAGGATCCCGAGAGGCCCCTGAGCAACTCGCATGGGGATTGGCCTTTCCTGAGGCCACCAGAGCAGGTCCCTGAGGTCCCCCGTCGTAAGTCGAGAGCACCTGCCGCAACTCCGAGAAAATCCAGGAGGTTCTCCCCTCCAGGCGAGATGAGGCCCATTTCCGCTGAGGCGTCTCGAGGCTAGTCACACCTAACCTCTGGAACTTCCAACGGGTCCTTCACACCCTTGCCGCAACTCAAGAAGTTCCCCGACATACCCGTCTCCACTCGAGACGAAGCATGAGAGTCCCGCCCACATCCAGAGGAGCCCCGTTTCCGCCTCCTAGCTCGAGAGGAGGGATCATTTCCCTGCGTGGTCGGGAAAGAATTCCCGCGTTCCTGTCGCATCTCAAGAGGAGGCACTCTCCACAGTAAAGGCGTGAGGAACTCCAGGGTTGTGCCACCATTCCCAGAGTCCTCCAGATATCTCAGTCCATTCCAGGGAAACCTGTTTTCCCTGCACTGTTTCGACTTTCAAGCAGAGGATCGACTCACACCACGTTGCCACGTGGGACAGCCCTGTGGGAAAGCCTCGAGGGAAAACCACAGATCCCTTGATTCACGAGAAGGGAAGCGTTACAATGCTGCTACAGCTCGAGAGTAAAGCGAACTTGTATGCCCCCACTCGAGACGAGGACTGACTCCACTGGGAGAGTCCAGAAGTTCCCCAAGATCCTTTTCAGCACTGGAGAGGAAGCCTCAGGTTCCGGAACCGACTCCACACAATGTCTTAGGCCCCGGCATCGACGGGAGCGGAATCCCGAGAGGTCCCCGAGCAACTCCCATGGGGACTGGCATTTCCAGAGGCCTCCAGAGCGGGTCCCTGAGGACAACGTCTCAAGTCGAGAGCACGTGCCGCAACTCGAGAAAATCCAGGAGGTTCTCCCCTCCAGGCGAGATGAGGCCCATTTCCGCTGAGGCGTCTCGAGGCTAATCACACCTAAACTCTGGAACTTCCAAAGGGTCCTTCACACCCTTGCTGCAAACTCAAGAAGTTCCCCGACATACCCCGTCTCCACTCGAGAGGAAGCACGAGAGGCCCACCCACATCCAGAGCAGTCCCGCTTCCGCCTCCTAGCTCGAGAGGAGGGATCCTTTCCCTGCGTGGTCGGGACAGAATTCCCGGCGTTCCCGTCGCATCTCAAGAGGAGTCGCTTTCCACAGGAAAGGCGAGAGGAACTTCAGAGTCGTACCACCATTCCCAAAGTCCCCCAGATGTCTTCGTCCATTCCAGGAAAACCTGTTTTCCCTGCACTGCCTCGACTTTCAAAGCCGAGAATCGACTCACACCACGGTGGCACGTGGGACAGCCCTGTGG
>NW_017202721.1:0-6276 GCF_001704415.2 Capra hircus
GGAATGCGGGAATTCTTTCCCGACCACGCAGGGAAAGGATCCCCCCACTCGAGCTAGGAGGCGGAAACGGGGGCTCATCTGGATTTGGGCGGGACTTCTCGTTGCTTCCTCTCGAGTGGAGAGGGTATTCGGGGGAACTTCTTGAGTTGCAGCAAGGTGTGAAGGAACCTTTGGAAGTTCAGAGGTTAGGTGTGATTAGCATCAGGACGCCTCAGCGGAAATGGCCTCATCTCGCCTGGAGGGGAGAAACCTCCTGGATTTTCTCGAGTTGCAGCAGGTGCTCTCGACTTACGACAGGGAATTCAGAGACCGCTCTGGTGGCCCTAGGAAAGGACAGTCCCCTTGCGAGTTGCTCGGGGAGCCTCTCGGGATTCCTCTACCGTCGATGCCAGGGCCTAATACCTTTGTTTGGAGTCAGTGCGGGAACCTGAGGATTCCTCTCCAATGCTGACATGGATCTGGGAACTTCTGGAGTCGCCCCAGGGGAGTCAGTCCTCGTCTCGAGTCGGGACATGCACGTTCGGTTTCCTCCCCAGCTCTAGCAGCAGTGTCATGTACCCGTCGAGTGGATAATGGGATCAGTGGCCTTTCCCTCGAGGATTTTCCAAAGGGCTGTCCCACGTGCCACCGTGGGTGAGCCGATCCTCGGCTTGAAAGTCGAGGCAGTGCAGGAAAACAGGTTTCCTGGAATGGAGAGAGACAACTTGGGCACTCTGGAATGGTGGGACGACTGTAGAATTCCTCTCGCCTTTCCTGTGGAGAGCGCCTCCTCTTGAGATGCGACGGGAACGCCCGTGAATTCTTTCCCGAACACGCAGGGAAACGATCCCTCCACTCGAGCTAGGAGGGAACCGGGCTCCTCTGAATGTGGGCGCGACTCTCGTGCTTCCTCTCGAGTGGAGATTGGTTTGTCGGGGAACTTCTTGAGTTGCAGCAATGGTGTGAATTACCCTTAGTAGGTTCCAGAGGTTAGGTGTGATGAGCCTCGGGACACTTCAGCGTAATTGGGCCTCATCTTGCCTGGAGGGGAGAACCTCCTGGATTTTCTCGTGTTGGGGCAGCTGTTCTCGACTTACGAAGGGGACATCAGGGACCCGCTCTGGTGGCCTCAGGAAAGGCCAGTCCCAATGCGAGTAGCTCGAAGGACTCTCGGGATTCCTCTCCGTCGATTCCGGTGCCTAAGACCTTGTGTGGAGTCGGTGCCGTAACCTGAGGATTCCTCTCCACTGTGAAACGGATCTTGGGGTAATTCTAGAGTCTCCCCAGGGGACTCAGTCCTCGTCTCGAGTGGGGGCATGCACGTGCGATTTCCTGCCGAGATGGAGCAGCATTGTCATGCTTCCCGTCGAATGGATCAAGGGATCTGTGGCTTTCCCTCGAGGCTTTCCCACGAGGCTTTCCCACGAGGCTTTCCACGCGGCTTTCCGACAGGGCTGTCCCACGTGCCACCGTGGTGTGAGTCGATCCTCGGCTTGAAAGTCGAGGCAGTGCAGGGAAAACAGGTTTTCCCTGGAATGGACTGAGACATCTGGGGACTCAGGGAATGGTGGCACCACCCTGGAGTTCCTCTCCTTTCCTGTGGAGATCGCCTCCTCTTGACATATGACGGGAACGCCGGGAAATCTTTCCTGACCACGCAGGGAAAGGATCCCTCCTCTCGAGCTAGGAGGCAGAAACGGGGCTCCTCTAGGTTTGGGCGGGACTCTCGTGCTTCCTCTCGAGTGGAGACGGGTATGTCGGGGAACTTCTTGAGTTGCAGCAAGGGTGTGAAGGACCCTATGGAAGTTCCAGAGGTTAGGTGTGATTAGCCTCGTGACGCCTCAGCGGAAATGGGCCTCATCTCGTCTGGAGGGGAGAACCTCCTGGATTTTCTCGAGTTGCAGCAGGTGCTCTCGACTTACGGCGGGGACCTCAGGGACCCGCTCTGGTGGCCTCAGGAAAGGCCAGTCCCCATGCGAGTTCTCTGGGGCCTCTCGGGATTCCTCTCCCGTCGATGCTGGGACCTAAGACCTGTTGTGGAGTCGGTGCCGGAACCTGAGGATTCCTCTCCAGTGCTGACATGGATCTTGGGGTACTTCTGGAGTCTCCCCAGGGGGAGTAAGTCCTCGTCTCGAGTGGGGCATGCACGTGCGCTTTCCCCCGAGCTGTAGCAGCAGTGTCTCTCTTCCCTTCGCGTGGTTCAAGGTATCTGTGGCTTTCCCTTGAGGCTTTCCCACGAGGCTTTCCCACAGGGCTGTCCCACGTGCCACCGTGGTGTGAGTCGATCCTCGGCTTGAAAGTCGAGGCAGTGAAGGGAAAACAGGTTTCCCTGGAATGGACTGAGACATCTGGGGGACTCTGGGAATGGGGGCACGACCCTGGATTTCCTCTCGCCTTTCCTTTGGAGAGAGCCTCCTCTTGAGATGCGACGGGAACGCCGGGAATTCTTTCCCGACCACGCAGGGAAAGGATTCCTCCTCTCGAGCTAGGAGGCGGAAGCGGGACCCCTCTGGTTGTGGGCGGGACTCTCGTGCTTCCTCTCGAGTGGAGACGGGTATGTCGGCGAAATTCTTGAGTTGCAGCAAGGGTGTGAAGGACCCTTTGGAAGTTCCAGAGGTTAGGTGTGATTAGCCTCAAGACGCCTCAGCGGAAATGGGCCTCATCTCGCCTGGAGGGGAGAACCTCCTGGATTTTCTCGAGTTGCGGCAGGTGCTCTCGACTTACGACGGGGAAATCAGGGACCCGCTCTGGTGGCCTCAGGAAAGGCCAGTCCCCATGCGAGTTTTTCTGGGCTCTCGGGATTCCTCTCCCGTCGACCCCGGGGCCTAAGACCTTGTGTGATGTCCGTGCCGGAACCTGAGGATTCCTCTCCAGTGCTGACATGGATCTTGGGGTACTTCTGGAGTCTCCCAAGGGGAATCAGTCCTCGTCTCGTTTTGGGCAGCACGTGCCCTTTCCTCCGAGTGGTAGCAGCAGTGTCACGCCTCCCTTCGCGTGGATCAAGGGATCTGTGGCTTTCCCTCAAGGCTTTCCCACGAGGCTTTCCCACGAGTCTTTCCCACAGGGCTGTCCCACGTGCCACCGTGGTGTGAGTCGATCTTGGGCTTGAAAGTCGAGGCAGTGCAGGGAAAACAGGTTTCCCTGGAATGGACTAAGACATCTGGGGGACTCTAGGAGTGGTGGCACGACCCTGGAGTTCCTCTGCCTTTCCTGTGGAGAGCGCCGCGTATTGAGATGGGACGGGAATGCGGGAATTCTTTCCCGACCACGCAGGGAAAGGATCCCCCCACTCGAGCTAGGAGGCGGAAACGGGGCTCATCTGGATTTGGGCGGGACTCTCGTGCTTCCTCTCGAGTGGAGACGGGTATGTCGGGGAACTTCTTGAGTTGCAGCAAGGGTGTGAAGGAACCTTTGGAAGTTCCAGAGGTTAGGTGTGATTAGCATCAGGACGCCTCAGCGGAAATGGGCCTCATCTCGCCTGGAGGGGAGAACCTCCTGGATTTTCTCGAGTTGCAGCAGGTGCTCTCGACTTACGACAGGGAATTCAGAGACCCGCTCTGGTGGCCCTAGGAAAGGACAGTCCCCTTGCGAGTTGCTCGGGAGCCTCTCGGGATTCCTCTCCCGTCGATGCCAGGGCCTAATACCTTGTTTGGAGTCAGTGCGGGAACCTGAGGATTCCTCTCCAATGCTGACATGGATCTTGGGAACTTCTGGAGTCGCCCCAGGGGAGTCAGTCCTCGTCTCGAGTCGGGACATGCACGTTCGGTTTCCTCCCCAGCTCTAGCAGCAGTGTCATGCTACCCGTCGAGTGGATAATGGGATCAGTGGCTTTCCCTCGAGGATTTTCCAAAGGGCTGTCCCACGTGCCACCGTGGTGTGAGCCGATCCTCGGCTTGAAAGTCGAGGCAGTGCAGGGAAAACAGGTTTCCCTGGAATGGATAGAGACAACTTGGGCACTCTGGGAATGGGGTGGACGACTGTAGAATTCCTCTCGCCTTTCCTGTGGAGAGCGCCTCCTCTTGAGATGCGACGGGAACGCCGTGAATTCTTTCCCGAACACGCAGGGAAACGATCCCTCCACTCGAGCTAGGAGGCGGAACCGGGGCTCCTCTGAATGTGGGCGCGACTCTCGTGCTTCCTCTCGAGTGGAGATTGGTTTGTCGGGGAACTTCTTGAGTTGCAGCAATGGTGTGAATTACCCTTAGTAGGTTCCAGAGGTTAGGTGTGATGAGCCTCGGGACACTTCAGCGTAATTGGGCCTCATCTTGCCTGGAGGGGAGAACCTCCTGGATTTTCTCGTGTTGGGGCAGCTGTTCTCGACTTACGAAGGGGACATCAGGGACCCGCTCTGGTGGCCTCAGGAAAGGCCAGTCCCAATGCGAGTAGCTCGAAGGACTCTCGGGATTCCTCTCCCGTCGATTCCGGTGCCTAAGACCTTGTGTGGAGTCGGTGCCGTAACCTGAGGATTCCTCTCCACTGTGAAACGGATCTTGGGGTAATTCTAGAGTCTCCCAGGGGACTCAGTCCTCGTCTCGAGTGGGGGCATGCACGTGCGATTTCCTGCCGAGATGGAGCAGCATTGTCATGCTTCCCGTCGAATGGATCAAGGGATCTGTGGCTTTCCCTCGAGGCTTTCCCACGAGGCTTTCCCACGAGGCTTTTCCACGCGGCTTTCCGACAGGGCTGTCCCACGTGCCACCGTGGTGTGAGTCGATCCTCGGCTTGAAAGTCGAGGCAGTGCAGGGAAAACAGGTTTCCCTGGAATGGACTGAGACATCTGGGGGACTCAGGGAATGGTGGCACCACCCTGGAGTTCCTCTCCTTTCCTGTGGAGATCGCCTCCTCTTGACATATGACGGGAACGCCGGGAAATCTTTCCTGACCACGCAGGGAAAGGATCCCTCCTCTCGAGCTAGGAGGCAGAAACGGGGCTCCTCTAGGTTTGGGCGGGACTCTCGTGCTTCCTCTCGAGTGGAGACGGGTATGTCGGGGAACTTCTTGAGTTGCAGCAAGGGTGTGAAGGACCCTATGGAAGTTCCAGAGGTTAGGTGTGATTAGCCTCGTGACGCCTCAGCGGAAATGGGCCTCATCTCGTCTGGAGGGAGAACCTCCTGGATTTTCTCGAGTTGCAGCAGGTGCTCTCGACTTACGGCGGGGACCTCAGGGACCCGCTCTGGTGGCCTCAGGAAAGGCCAGTCCCATGCGAGTTCTCTGGGGCCTCTCGGATTCCTCTCCCGTCGATGCTGGGACCTAAGACCTGTTGTGGAGTCGGTGCCGGAACCTGAGGATTCCTCTCCAGTGCTGACATGGATCTTGGGGTACTTCTGGAGTCTCCCCAGGGGAGTAAGTCCTCGTCTCGAGTGGGGCATGCACGTGCGCTTTCCCCCCGAGCTGTAGCAGCAGTGTCTCTCTTCCCTTCGCGTGGTTCAAGGTATCTGTGGCTTTCCCTTGAGGCTTTCCACGAGGCTTTCCCACAGGGCTTGTCCCACGTGCCACCGTGTGGTGTGAGTCGATCCTCGGCTTGAAAGTCGAGGCAGTGAAGGGGAAAACAGGTTTCCCTGGAATGGACTGAGACATCTGGGGGACTCTGGGAATGGGGGCACGACCCTGGATTTCCTCTCGCCTTTCCTTTTGGAGAGAGCCTCCTCTTGAGATGCGACGGGAACGCCGGGAATTCTTTCCCGACCACGCAGGGAAAGGATTCCTCCTCTCGAGCTAGGAGGCGGAAGCGGACCCCTCTGGTTGTGGGCGGGACTCTCGTGCTTCCTCTCGAGTGGAGACGGGTATGTCGGCGAAATTCTTGAGTTGCAGCAAGGGGGTGTGAAGGACCCTTTGGAAGTTCCAGAGGTTAGGTGTGATTAGCCTCAAGACGCCTCAGCGGAAATGGGCCTCATCTCGCCTGGAGGGAGAACCTCCTGGATTTTCTCGAGTTGCGGGCAGGTGCTCTCGACTTACGACGGGGAAATCAAGGGACCCGCTCTGGTGGCCTCAGGAAAGGCCAGTCCCCATGCGAGTTTTTCTGGGGCCTCTCGGGGATTCCTCTCCCGTCGACCCGGGGCCTAAGACCTTGTGTGATGTCCGTGCCGGAACCTGAGGATTCCTCTCAGTGCTGACATGGAGATCTTGGGGGTACTTCTGGAGTCTCCCAAGGGGAATCAGTCCTCGTCTCGTTTTGCGGCAGCACGTGCCCTTTCCTCCCGAGTGGTAGCAGCAGTGTCACCTCCCTCGCGTGGATCAAGGGATCTGTGGCTTTCCCTCAAGGCTTTCCACGAGGCTTTCCCACGAGTCTTTCCCACA
>NW_017202722.1:0-6275 GCF_001704415.2 Capra hircus
AGCGGGGCTGACCGCGGCAGACTGAGATATCTGGGGACTCTTGGAATGGTGCACGACCCCTGGAGTTCCCTCCGCCTTTCCTGTGGAGAGCGCCTCCTCATGAGATGCGACGGGAACACCGGGAAATTCTTTCCCCGAACCATGCAGGGAAAGGATACCTGACTCGAGGTATGAGGCGGAAACGGGGCTCCTCTGGATTGGGCGGGATTCTCGTGCTTCTCTCGAGTGGAGTCAGGTATGTCGGGAACTTCTTGAGTTGCAGCAAGGGTGTGAAAGGACCCTTTGGAAGTTCCAGATGTTAGGTATGGTTAGCCTCGAGACGCCTCAGAGGAAAAGGGCCTCATCTCGCCTGGAGGGGAGAACCTCCTGGATTTTCTCGAGTTGCGGCAGGTGCTCTTGACTTACTACGGGGACCTCAGGGACCCGCTCTGGTGGCCTCAGGAAAGGCCAGTCCCCATGCAAGTTGCTCGGGGGCCTCTCGGATTCCTCTCCCCGTCGATGCCGGGGCCTAAGACCCTGTGTGGAGTCGGTGCCGGAACCTGAGGTTTCCTCTCCAGTGCTGACATGGATCTTGGGGTACTTCTGGAGTCTCCCCAGGGGAGTTAGTCGTCGTCTTGTGTGGGGGCATGAACGTGCGCTTTCCTCCCGAGCTGTAGCAGCAGTGCAACGCTTCCCTTCGCGTGGATCAAGGGATCTGTGGCTTTCCCTCGAGGCTTTCCCACGAGGCTTTCCCACAGGGCTGTCCCACGTGCCATCGTGGTGTGAGTCGATCCTCGGCTAGAAATTCGAGGAAGTGCAGGGAAATCAGGTTTCCCTGAAATGGACTGAGACATCTGGGGACTCTGGGAATGGTGGCACGACCCTGGAGTTCCTCTCCCTTTCCTGTGGAGAGCGCCTCCTCTTGAGATGCGACAGGAACGCCGGGAATTCTTTCCCGACCACGCAGGGAAAGGATCCCTCCTCTCGAGCTAGGAGGCGGAAACGGGGCTCCTCTGGATGTGGGCGGGTCTCTGGTGCTTCCTCTCGAGTGAGACGGGTATGTCGGGGAACTTCTTGAGTTGCAGCAAGGGTGTGAAGGTCCTTTGGAAGTTCCAAAGGTTAGGTGTGATTAGCCTCGAGACGCCTCAGCGGAAATGGGCCTCATCTCGCCTGGAGGGGAGAACCTCCTGGATGTTCTCAGTTGCGGCAGGTGCTCTCGACTTACGACGGGGACTCAGGGACCCGCTCTGGTGGCCTCAGGAAAGGCCAGTCCCCAAGCGAGTTGCTTGGGGGTCCTCTCGGGATTCTTCTCCGTCGATGCCGGGCTAAAACCTTGTGTGCCGTGCTGGAACCTGAGGATTCCTCTCCAGTGCTGACATGGATCTTGGGGTATTTCTGGAGTCTCCCCAGGGGAGTCAGTCCTCGTCTCGAGTGGGGGCATGCACGTGCGCTTTCCTCCCGAGCTGTAGCAGCAGTGTCACGCTTCCCTTCGCGTGGATCAAGGGATCTGTGCTTTCCCTCGAGGCTTTCCCAGGAGGCTTTCCCACAGGGCTGTCCCACGTGCCACCGTGGTGTGAGTCGATCCTCGGCTTGAAAGTCGCGGCAATCGAGGGAAAACAGATTTCCCTGGAATGGACTTAGACATCTGCGGGACTCTGGAAATGGTGGCAAGGCCCGGGAGTTCCTCTCGCCTTCCAGTGGAGAGCGCCTCCTCTTGAGATGCGACGAGAACGCCGGAATTCTTTCCCGACCACGCATGGAAAGGATCCCTCCTCTCTAGCTAGGAGGCGGAAACGGGGCTCCTCTGGATGTGGGCGGGACTCTCTTGCTTACTCTCGAGTAGAGACGGGAATATTGGGGGACTTCTTGAGTTGCAGCAAGGGTGTGAAGGACCCTTTGGAAGTTCCAGAGGTTAGGTGTGATTAGCCTCGAGACGCCTCAGCGGAAATGGGCCTCATCTCGCCTGGAGGGGACAACCTCCTGGATTGTTTCTAGTTGCGGCAGGTGGTCTCGTCTTACGACGGGGACCTCAGGGACCCGCTCTGGTGGCCTCAGGAAAGGCCAGGCCCATGCGAGTTGCTCGGGGGCCTCTCGAGATTCCTCTCCCGTCGATGCGGGCCTAAGATCTTGTGTGCGAAACCTGAGGATTCCTCTGCAGTGTTGACATGGATCTTGGGGTACTTCTAAGTCCTCCCAGGGGAGTTAGTCGTCGTCTTGAGTGGGGTCATGCACGTGTGCTTTCCTCCCGATCTGTAGCAGCAGTGTCACGCTTCTCTTCGCGTGGATCAAGGGATCTGTGGCTTTCCCTCGTGGTTTTCCCACGAGGCTTTCCCACGAGGCTTTCCTCAGGGCTGTCCCACGCGCCACGGTGGTGTGAGTCGATCCTCGGCTTGAAAGTCGAGGCAGTTCAGGGAAAACAGGTTTCCCTGGAATGGACTGAGACATCTGGGGGACTCTGGGAATGGTGGCACGACACTGGAGTTCCTCTAGCCTTTCCAGTTGAGAGCACCTCCTCTTGAGATGCGACGGGAACGCCGGGAATTCTTTCCCGACCACGCAGGGAAAGGATCCCACCTCTCGAGCTATGCGGCGGAAACGGAGCTCCTCTGGATGTGGGCGGGACTCTCGTTCTTCCTCTCGAGTGGAGATGGGTATGTCGGGGAACTTGTTGAGTTGCAGCAAGGGTGAGAAGGACCCTTTGGAAGTTCCAGAGGTTAGGTGTGATTAGCCTCGAGACGCCTCAGCGGAAATGGGCTCATCTCGCCAGGAAGGGGTGAACCTCCCGGATTTTCTCAAGTTGCGGCAGGTGCTCTGGACTTACACGGGGAACTCAGGGACCCGCTCTGGTGGCCTCAGGAGAGGCCAGTCCCATGTGAGTTGCTCGGGAACCTCTAGGGATTCCTCTCCCGTCGATGACAGGGCCTAAGACCTTGTGTGGAGTTGGTCCCGGAACCTGAGGATTCCTCTCCAGTGCTGACATGGATCTTGGGGTACTTCTGGAGTCTCCCCAGGGGAGTCAGTCCTCGTCTCGAGTGGGGGCATGCACGTGCAATTTCCTCCCGAGCTGTAGCAGCCAGTGTCACGCTTCCGCTCCCGTGGGATCAAGGGATCTGTGGCTTTCGCTCGAGGCTTTCCCACGAGGCTTTCCCACGAGGCTTTCCCACAGGGCTATCCCACGTGCCACCGTGGTGTGAGTCGATCCTCGGGCTTTAAGTCGAAGCAGTGCAGGGAAAACAGGTTTCCCCGGAAAGGACTGAGGACATCTGGTGGACTCAGGGAATGGTGGCACGACCCTGCAGTTCCTCTCGCCTTTCCTGTGGAGAGCGCCTCCTCTTGAGATGTGACGGAAACACCAGGAATTCTTTCCCGACCACGCAGGGAAAGGATCCCTCCTTTCGAGCTATGAGGCGGAAGCGGGGCTCCTCTGGATGTGGGCAGGACTCTCGTGCTCTCTCGAGTGGAGATGGGTATGTCGGGTTACTTCTTGAGTTGCAGCAAGGGTGTGAAGGACCTTTGGAAGTTCCAGAGGTTAGGTGTGATCAGACTCGAGACGTCTGAGCGGAAATGGGCCTCATCTCGCCTGGAGAGGAGAACCTCCTGGATTTTCTCGAGTTGCGGCAGGTGCTCTCACCTTACAACGGGGACCTCAGGGACTCGCTCTGGTGGCCTCAGGAAAGGCCGGTCCCCATGCGAGTTGCTATTTGGCCTCTCGGGATTCCTCTCCCGTCGATGCGGGGCCTAAGACCTTGTGTGGAGTTGATGCCGGAACCTGAGGATTCCTCTCCAGTGCTGACATGGATCTTGGGGCACTTCTGGTTTCTCCCCAGGGGAGTCAGTCCTCGTCTCCAGTGTGGGCAATCACGTGCGCTTTCCTCTCGAGCTGTAACAGCAGAGTCAGGCTTCCCTTCGCGTGGATCAAGGGATCTGTGGCTTTCCTCGAGTCTTCCCATGAGGCTTTCTCTCAGGGCTATTCCACTTCCACCATGGTGTGATCGATCCTCGGCGTGAAAGTCGAACCAGTGCAGGGAACACAGGAACCTCCTTCCCCACAGTAGGGCGTACACTGTCGCCTTGTTCGGGTATCTCCAGGGCACTCGCGCTTGGGGGTTGCCTGTGGATATGCGGGCCTCAGGCTCCACGTCAGAAAAGCCCCAAATGGCATTAGCTGCCAGTCCAGAGGCTGGCCCCTCAGGTCTCTGGCCGGAGCCTTGGGCTCCAGGCAACTCAAAGCCCTCGGGGGTGCACTCTGGGACTGCCGTAGGGAATGGACGCCAAGAGCCCACTGAGGAGTTGGGGAGGGGCAGGGGGGAAAACAGAGGCGAGGACAGCGAGGGATCTAGGTGGAGGCGCTGAGAGAGCGTCTGGTGTCCCAGAATGCCTCAGAGGAGCCAGCGGGGGACAGTCGAGGCCCAGGGACCTGTGGAATGTGAAAAGGCGGGAAATCCAGAGCAAGGCAGGCTGGGAAAGGGGGCGTTGGTGGCCAATTCAAAGGGACCTAGGGGCGTTTCCTGGGCGGTGAGTTCCCTTGGCACTGCTGAGGCCCTGATTGATCCACCCGGGATTGATCCCACCCCCCGCTGAGAGGGAGGGCCACAAACCAAAGCCCCCAAAACTGCCCGCCACCCCAACGGGGATCTTGGCGGTCCGGGGCACAGCCGTGCCCGGGAAAAGCCCACTCACTCCACGGGACTCCGTCCAGGGTCTCTGCTTGGAAAGAGGCCAGGGGCGGCCCCTCCATCTACCACACCAAACCTTATTGACGTCAATGTGGGCGGAGCCGCCTCCCGCTTTCCCAGAGTCCTGAGCTGCTGGGTCCCGCCCACTCGGCCAGCAGTCTGCAGCGTGCCCGTGTGCCTCTCCCACCATGGCTTCGTCCGGCTCCTCCAGCACCTCAAGCAGTACGTTTGCCCTCGGTCCCTGTGGTCGGATCACATCTCAGGGGATTTGCGGGTGGCCTGGGCAAGGGCTCGGCCAACGTGTTGACCCCCCTCCACCCGAGAACGGCGGGACCCATCGGCCAGGCCCGGGGTTCCGAGGCGTCAGGTGTGCCCAAATTCGGAGGGCGTGGCATCGTTCGTTCATCTTGCTCCTTTGGCACACGCATGGCTTCTCCGTTCTCTTTTCTGGGAAGACAGTGTTGTTTCAGGGGGCGTGCTGCTGGGGGCGGGGCCGGGGTTGGTGGGGGTGGAGCAGGTGCTGTGCTGGGATGAGGCCCTTTATCCTCATATCTTCTGTGGGAATGGGAGTCGGGAGCTCTGTGGCCTTGCTGCCTTTAGTGGCTTCCTCTGCGCAGGGGCCTAGTGGCTTCTGCCTTTTTGTCAGGCGTTACGGGGTTTGGGCTTCGCTTTGGTGGCCTTGGCCTTTGGCTTGGCCTGGGCCTTGGCCTGGCCCTTGGCGTTGCCCTTGCCCTTGCCTTGGCCTTGGCTGGGCCTTGCCTTGCCCTTGAATTTGAACTTGACCTTGACCTTGACTTGACCTTGACCTTGAACTTGAACTTAAACCTTAACCTTGAACTTGGAACTTGACCTTGACCTTGACCTTGACCTTTTGACCTTTGAACTTGAACTTGAACTTGACCTTATGAACTGAACTTGACCTTGACCTTGAACTTCAACTTGAACTTGAACTTGACCTTGACCAACAACGGGAGACTCGAGATTTGCTCAGAGCACCGGAGGTCCAGAAGCAGGGCCCTGTATCTCCCTTCCCTTTGTGATCATTGCAAAGACATTCCTAGCTGATAGCGGGAGTGCCCCTGAAGAAGCAAGCAGTGGGAGTGTGTTTGACACGACTGTGTGCCTTCCTGGCCTCATCTCCACAAGGGGCCTTTCCTCTCGAAGTAGGCCCCATGTCCCCTTGGGGAGGTGTCATGCCTCTTTTCTCCTCACTGCCAAAGGGTGGAGCCAAGCTCGCTCTGTCAGAGGTACAAAAACAGCAATTGAATGGATTTTCAAGCTCTTGCTAGGCTGCACCTTTTCAGGGCCCACTTTACTGAAACAGGTGCTCTGTGGCCCCTGGTTGGGTATGCAGGTTCACAAACAGGGTGAGATCCTGTCCAAGCCAAGAATTTTCCTGAAAGACCTAGGCTCACAAGAGCTCTCCTCCAGAGAAAAGGGATAGAGGAGATGTATGGAGGAGTCTTTGCCTTTCCCTGTGAGTGTGGGGCTACTCCCTACAGCCCCAAGCTCAGAGATAACTGCCTCTAAGAAAGGAATGGCAAGAAGCGCTATTCTTGGAGTTGGGACAGGGAGTTCGCAGCATGTGGGGAAAGAAAGACTTCTTCGGGAAAGAAGAGG
>NW_017202723.1:0-6275 GCF_001704415.2 Capra hircus
ATGGGGACCTCAGGGACCCGCTTGTAGCCTCAGGAAAGGCCAGTCCCCATGCGAGTTGCTCGGGGGCGCCCTCAGGATTCCTCTCCCGTCGATGCCGGGGCCTAAGATCTTGTTTGGACACGGTGCAGGAACCTGAGGATTCCTCTCGAGTGCTGACATGGATGTTGGGGTACGTTTGGAGTCTCCCCAGGAGAGTCAGTCCTCGTCTCGAGTGGGGGCATGCACGTGCGCTCTCCTCCCGAGCAGTAGCTGCAGTGTAGCGCTGCCCTTCCGTGGATCAAGGGATCTGTGGCTTTCCCTCGAGGCTTTCCCAGGAGGCTTTCCCACGAGGCTTTCCCACAGGGCTGTCCCACGTGCCACCGTGGTGTTAGTTGATCCTCGGCTTGATTGTCGAGGCAGTGCAGGGAAAACAGGTTTCCCTGGAATGGACTGAGACATCTGGGGGACTCTGGGAATGGTGGCACGACCCTGGAGTTCCTCTCGCCTTTCCTGTAGAGAGCGCCTCCTCTTGAGTAGCGACGGGAACGCCGGGATTTCTTTCCCCCCCACGCAGGGAAAGGATTCCTCCTCTCGAGCTAGGAGCCGGAAATGGGGCTCCTCTGGATGTGGGCGGGACTCTCGTGCTTCCTCTCGAATGAAGACGGGAATGTCGGGGAACTTCTTGAATTGCAGCAAGGCTGTGAGGGACCTTTTGGAAGTTCCAGATCTTTGATGTAATTAGCCTCAAGACGCCTCAGCGGAAATGGGCCTCATCTCGCCTGGAGGGGAGAACCTCCTGTACTTCCTCGAGTTGCGACAGGTGCTCTCGACTTACGTCGGGGTCCTCAGGGACCCGCTCTGGTGGCCTCAGGAAAGGCCAGTCCCCATGCGAGTTGCTCGGGGGCCTCTCGGGATTCCTCTCCCGTCCGATGCCGGGGCCTAAGACCTTGTGTGGAGTCGGTGCCGGAACCTGAGGATTCCTCTCCAGTGCTCACATGGATCTTGGGGTACTTCTGGAGTCTCCCCAGGGGAGTCAGACCTTGTCTCGAGTGGGGGCATGCACGTGCGCTTTCCTCCCGAGATGTAGCAGCAGTGTCACGCTTCCCTTCGCGTGGATCAAGGGATCTGTGGCTTTCCCTTGAAGCTTTCACAGGAGGTTTTCCCACGAAGTTTTCCCACAGGGCTGTCCCACGTGCCACCGTGGTGTGAGTCGATCCTTCGGCTTGAAAGTCGAGGCAGTGCAGGGAAAACAGGTTTCCCTGGAATGGACTGAGACATCTGGGGGACTCTGGGAATGGTGGCACGACCCTGGAGTTCCTCTCGCCTTTCCTGTGGAGAGCGCCTCCTCCTGAGATGCGATGGGAACACCGGGAAATCTTTCCCGACCACGCAGGGAGAATTATCCCTCCTCTCGACCTAGGAGGCGGAATCTGGGCTCCTCTGGATGTGGGCGGGACTTTCGTGCTTCCTCTCCAGTGGAGACGGCTATGTCGGGGAAATTCTTGAGTTGCAGTAAGGGCGAGAAGGACCCTTTGGAAGTTCCAGATGTTAGATTTGATTAGCCTCAAGACGCCTCAGCGGAAATGGGCCTCTCTCGCCTGGAGGGGAGAACCTCCTGGATTTTCTCGAGTTGCGGCAGGTGCTCTCGACTTACGATGGGGACTTCAGGGACCTGCTCTGGTGGCATCAGGAAAGGCCAGTCCCCATGCGAGTTGCTCGGCGGCCTCTGGGGATTCCTCTCCCGTCGATGCTGGGGCCTAAGATCTTGTGTGGAGTCGGTGCCGGAACCTGAGGATTCCTGTCCAGTGCTGACATGGATCTTGGGGTACTTCTGGAGTCTCCCCAGGGGAGTCAGTCCTCGTCTCGAGTGGGGGCATGCACGTGTGCTATCCTCCCCAGCTGTAGCAGCAGTTTCGCGCTTCCCTTCGCGTGGATCAAGGGATCTGTGGCTTTCCCTCATGGCTTTCCCTCGAGGCTTTCCCACGAGGCCATCCCACAGGGCTGTCCCACGTGCCACCCTGGTGTGAGTCGATCCTCGGCTTGAAAGTCGAGGCAGTGCACGGGAAAACAGGTTTCCCTGGAATGGACTGAGACATCTGGGGGACTCTGGGAATGGTGGCACGACCCTGGAGTTCCTCTCGCCTTTCCTGTGGAGAGCGCCTCCTCTTGAGATGCGACGGGAACACGGGGAATTCTTTCCGAACACGAGGGAAAGGATCCCTCCTCTCGAGCTAGGAGTCGGAAATGGGGCTCCTCTGGATGTGGGCGGGATTCTCGTGCTTCCCCTCGAGTGGAGACGGGTATGTCGTGGAACTTCATGAGTTGCAGCAAGGGTGTGAAGGGCTCTTTGGAAGTTCCAGATGTTAGATGTGATTAGCCTAAGACGCCTCAGCGGTAATGGGCCTCATCTCGCCTGGAGGGGACAACCTCCTGGATTTTCTCAAGGTGCGGCAGGTGCTCTCGACTTACGACGGGGACCTCAGGGACCCGCTCTGGTGGCCTCAGGAAAGGCCAGTCCCCATGCGAGTTGCTCGGGGCCTCTCGGCATTCCCCTCCCGTCGATTCCGGGGCCTAAGACCTTGTTTGGACTCGGTGCCGGAACCTGAGGATTCTTCTCGAGTGCTGACATGGATCTTGGGGTACTTTTGGAGTCTCCCCAGGAGAGTCAGTCCTCGTCTCGAGTGGGGGCATGCACGTGCGCTTTCCTCCCGAGCTCTAGCAGCAGTGTCATGCTTCCCATCGCGTGGATCAAGGGATCTGTGGCTTTCCCTCGAGGCTTTCCCAGGAGGTTTTCCCACGAGGCTTTCCCAGAGGGCTGTCCTACGTGCCACCGTGGTGTGAGTCGATCCTCGGCTTGAAAGTAGAAGCAGTGCAGGGAAAACAGGTTTCCCTGGAATGGACTGAGACATCTGGGGGACTCTGGGAATGGTGGCACGACTCTGGAGTTCCTCTCGCCTTTCTTGAGGAGAGCGCCTCCTCTTGAGAAGCGACCGGCACGCTGGAATTCTTTCCCCACCACGCAGGGAAAGGATCCCTCCTCTCGAGCTAGGAGGCGGAAACGGGGCTCCTCTGGATGTGGGCGGGAATCTCGTGCTTCCTCCCGAGTGGAGACGGGTATGTCGGGGAATTTATTGAGTTGCAGCAAGGGTGTGAAGGACCCTTTGGAAGTTCCAGATGTCACATGTGATTAGCCTCGAGACACCTCAGCGGAAATGGTCCTCATCTCGCCTGGAGGGGAAAACCTCCTGGATTTTCCCGAGTTGCGGCAGGTGCTCTCGAGTTACGACGGGGACCACAGGGACCCGCTCTGGTGGCCTCAGAAAGGCCAGTCTACATGCGAGTTGCTCGGGGGCCTCTCGGGATTCCTCTCCCGTCAATGCCGGTGCCTAAGACCTTTTGTGGACTTGGTGCCGGAACCTGAGGATTCCTCTCCAGTGCTGAAATGGATCTTGGGGTACTTCTGGAGTCTCCCCAGGGGAGTCAGTCCTCTTCTCGAGAGGGGTATGCACGTGCCCTTTCCTCCCAAGCTGTGGCAGCTGTATGGCGCTTCCCTTCGCGTGGATCAAGGGATCTGTGGCTTTCCATCGAGGCTTTCCCAGGAAGCTTTCCAGGAGGCTTTCCCACGAGGCTATCCCTCGAAGCTTTCCCACAGGGCTGTCCCACGTGCCAGCGTGGTGTGAGTCGATAATCGGCTTGAAAGTCGAGGCAGTGCAGGGAAAACAGGTTTCCCTGGAATGGACTGAGAAATCTGGCGCCTCTGCGAATGGTGGCACGTCCCTGGAGTTCCTCTCGCCTTTCTTGTGGAGAGCGCCTCCTCTTGAGAAGCGACGGAACGCCGGGAATTCTTTCCCCACCACGCAGGGAAAGGATCCCTCCTCTCGAGCTAGGAGGCGGACACGGGGCTCCTCTGGATGTGGGCGGAACTCTCGTGCTTCCTCTCGAGTGGAGACGGTTATGTCAGGGAACTTCTTGA
This sequence comes from Capra hircus, assembly GCF_001704415.2. NCBI lineage: Eukaryota > Metazoa > Chordata > Mammalia > Artiodactyla > Bovidae > Capra > Capra hircus. The sequence continues at coordinate 3,953 of NW_017202723.1, forward strand.
GTTGCAGCAAGGGTGTGAAGGACCCTTTGGAAGTTCCAGAGGATAGGAGTGATTAGCCTCAAGAAGCCTCAGCGCAAATGGGCCTCATCTCGCCTGGAGGGGAGAACCTCCTGGATTTTCTCGAGTTGCGGCAGGTGCTCTCGACTTACGACGGGGACCTCAGGGACCCGCTCTGGTGGCCTCAGGAAAGGCTAGTCCCCATGCGAGTTGCTCGGTGGCCTCTCGGGATTTTTCTCCCGTCGATACCGGGGCCTAAGATCTTGTGTGGAGTCGGTGCCGGAACCTGAGGATTCCGCTCCAGTGCGAACATGGATCTTGGGGTACGTCTGGAGTCTCCCCAGGAGAGTCAGTCCTCGTCTCGAGTGGGGGCATGCACGTGCGCTTTCCTCCCGAGCTGAAGCAGCAGTGTCACGCTTCCCTTCTCGTGGATCAAGGGATCTGTGGCTTTCCCTTGAGGCTTTCCCAGGAGGCTTTCCGACGAAGTTTTCCCACACGGCTGTCCCACGTGCCACCGTGGTGTGAGTCGATCCTCGGCTTGAAAGTCGAGGCAGTGCAGGGAAAACAGGTTTCCCTGGAATGGACTGAGACATCTGGGGGACTCTGGGAATTGGCACGACCCTGGAGTTCCTCTCGCCTTTCCTGTGGAGAGCGCCTTCTCTTGAGATGCGACGGGAAGGCGGGGAATTCTTTCCCGAACCACGCAGGGAAAGGATCCCTCCTCTCAAGCTAGGAGGCGGAAATGGGGCTCCTCTGGATGTGTGCGGGACTCTCGTGCTACCTCTCGAGTGGAGACGGCTATGTCGGGGAACTTCTTGAGTTGCAGCAAGGGTGTGAAGGACCCTTTGGAAGTTCCAGATGTTAGATGTGATTAGCCTCGAGACGCCTCAGCGGAAATGGGCCTCATATCGCCTGGAGGGGAGAACCTCCTGGATTTTCTCGAGTTGCGGCAGGTGCTCTCGACTTAGAACGGGCACCTCAGGGACCCAATCTCGTGGCATGAGGAAAGGCCAGTTCCCAAGCGAGTTGCTCGGGGGCCTCTCGGGATTCCTCTCCCGTCGATGCCGGGGCCTAAGACCTTGTGTGGAGTCAGTGCCGGAACCTGAGGATTCCTCTCGAGTGCTGACATGGATCTTGGGTACTTCTGTAGTCTCCCCAGGGGAGTCAGTCCTCGTCTCGAGTGGGGGCATACACGTGCGCTTTCCTCCCGAGCTGTAGCAGCAGTGTCGCGTTTCCCTTCACGTGGACAAGGGATCTGTGGCTTTTCCTCGAGGCTTTCCACGAGGCTTTCCCAGCTTTCCCACGAGGCTTTCCGACAGGGCTGTACCATCTGCCACCGTGGTGTGAGTCGATCCTCGGATTGAAAGTCAAGGCATTGCAGGGAAAAGAGGTTTCCCTGGAATGGACTGAGAAATCTGGCGCCTCTGGGAATGGTGGCACGACCCTGGAGTTCCTCTCGCCTTTCCTGTGGAGAGCGCCTCCTCTTGAGATGCGACGGGAACACCGGGAATTCTTTCCCGACCACGCAAGGAAAGGATCCCTCCTCTCGAGCTAGGAGGCGGAAACGGGGCTCCTCCGGATGTAGGCGGGATTCTCGTGCTTCCTCTCGAGTGGAGACGGGTATGTCGGGGAACTTCTTGAGTTGCAGCCAGGGTGTGAATGAGCCTTTGGTAGTTCCAGAGATCAGGTGTGATTCGCCTGGACACGCCTCAGCAGAAATGGGCCTCATCTCGCCTGGAGGGAGAACCTCCTGGATTTTCTCGAGTTTGCGGCAGGTGCTCTCGACTTACGACGGGACCTCAGGGACCCGCTCTGGTGGCCTCAGGAAAGGCCAGTCCCATGCGAGTTGCTCGGGGGCCTCTCAGGATTCCTCACCGTCGATGGGGCCTAAGACCTTGTGTAGTCGGTGCCGGAACCTGAGAATTCCTCTCCAGTGTTGACATGGATCTTGGGTAGTTCTGGAGTCTCCCCAGGGAGTCAGTCCTCGTCTCGATTGGGGGCATGCACGTGCGCTTTCCTCCCGAGCTGTAGCAGCAGTGTCGCTCTTCCCTTCGCGTGGATCAAGGATTCTGTGGTTTCCATTGAGGCTTTCCCACGAGGCTTCCCACGAGGCTTTTCCCACAGGGCTGTCCCACGTGCCACCGTGTGTGTGAGTCGATCCTAGGCTAGAAAGTCGAGGCAGTGCAGGGAAAACAGTTTTTCTGGAATGGACTGAGACATCTGGGGACTCTGCGAATGGTGGCACGACACTGGAGTTCCTCTCGCCTTCCTGTGGAAAGCGCCCCTCTTGAGATGCGACGGGAACGCCGGGGATCTTTCCCGAGCC
>NW_017202724.1:0-6275 GCF_001704415.2 Capra hircus
CCTGCCGCAACTAGAGAAAATCCAGGTGGTTTTTCCGCCTTAGGCGAGATGAGGCCCATTTCTGCTGAGGTGTCTCGAGGCTAATCACACACTAACCTCTGTAACTTCCAAAGAGTGATTCACACCCCTTGCTGCAACTTAAGAAGTTCCCCCGACATACCAGTCTCCACTTGAGAGGAAGCACGAGAGTACCGCTCACATCCAGAGTAACCCCGTTTCCGCCTCCTAGCTCGAGAGGAGGGATCATTTCCTTTCGTGGTCGGGAAAGAATACCCAGCGTTCCCGTCGCTTCTCAAGAGGAGGCGCTCTCCACAGGAAAGGCGAGAGGAACTCCAGGGTGTTGCCACCATTCCCAGAGTCCCCCAGATGTCTCAGTCCATTCCAGGGAAAACTGTTTTCCCCTGCACTGCCTCGACTTACCAGCCAAGGATAGACTCACACCAAGGTGGCACGTGGGAACAGCCCTGTGGAAAGCCTCGTGGAAACCCTCTTGGGAAAGCCTCGAGTGATAACCACAGATTCATTGATCCATGCGAAGGGAAGCGTGACACTGCTGCTACAGCTCGGGAGGAAAGCGCACGTGCATGCCCCCACTCGAGCCGAGGTCTGACGGCCCCTGGGGAGACTCCAGAAGTCCCGAAGATCCATGTAGGCACTGGAGAGGAATCCTCAGGTTGTGGCAGTAACTCCACACAAGGTCTTAGGCCCCGGCATCGACGGGAGTGGAATCCCGAAAAGCCCACGAGCAACTTGCTTGGGGATTCGCCTTTCATGAGGCCACCAGAGCGTGTCTCTGAGGTCCAAGTCGTAAGTCGAGAGCTCCAGCTGCAACTCGAGAAAATCCAGGAGGTTTCTCTCCTCCAGGCGAGATGTGGCCCATATCCGATGAGGCGTCTCGAGGCTAATCATCAAGCATCTGGAACTAACAAAGGGGCCTTCAAACCCTAGCTGCAACTCAAGAAGTTCCCCCGAAATACCCCTCTCCACTCGAGAGGAAGCACGAGAGTCTTGCCCACATCCAGAGGAGCCCGTTTCCGCCTCATAGCTCGAGAGGAAGATCCTTTCCCTGCGTTATCCGGAAAGAATTCCCGGCGTTCCCCTCGCATCTCAAGAGGAGGCGCAACAACAGGAAAGGCGAGAGGAACTCCAGGGTCGTGCCACCATTCCCAGAGTCCCCCAGATGTCTCAGTCCATTCCAGGGAAACCTGTTTTCCCTACACTGCTCGACTTTCAAGCCGAGCATCGACTCACTGCACGGTGGCACGTGGAACAGCCCTGTGTGAAAGCCTCGTGGGAAAGCCTCGAGGGAAAGCCACAGATCCCTTGATCCACGCGAAGGGAAGCGTGACACTGCTGCTACAGCTCGGGAGGAAAGCGCACGTGCATGCACCCACTCGAGACGAGGACTGACTGCCCTGGGTAGATTCCAGAAGTACCCCAGACCCATGTCGGCAGTGGAGAAGAATCCTCAGGTTCCGGCACCGATTCCACACAAGGTCTTAGGCCCCGGCATCGACGGGAGAGGAATCCCGAGAGGCCCCGAGCAACTTGCATGGGGACTGGCCTTTCCTGAGGCCACCAGAGCGGATCCCTGAGGTCCCCGTCGTAAGTCGAGAGCACCTGCCCGCAACTCGAGAAAATCCAGGAGGTTCTCCCCTCCAGGCGAGATGAGGCCCATTTCTGCTGAGGCGTGTCGAGGCTAATCACACATAACCTCTGGAACATCCAAAGGTCCTTCACACCCTTGCTGCAACTCAAGAAGTTCCCGACATACCCGTCTCCACTCAAGAGGAATCCGAGAGTCCCGCCAATATCCAGTGTGGCCCCCGTTTCCGCCTGCTAGCTCGAGAGGAGGGATACTTTCTCTGCGTGTCAGGAAAGAATTCCCGGCATTCCCGTCGCATCTCAAGAGGAGGCGCTCTCCACAGGAAAGGCGAGAGGAACTCCAGGGTCGTGCCACCATTCCCTGAGTCCCCCCAGATGTCTCATCCATTCCAGGGAAAACTGTTTTCCCTTCACTGCCTCGATTTTAAGCCGAGGATCGACTCACACCACCGTGGCACGTGGAAAGCCGCTGTGGGAAAGCCTCGTGGGAAAGCCTCGTGGGAAAGTCTAGAGGGAAAGCCACAGATCCCTTGATCCACGAAAAGGGAAGCGTGACACTGCTGCTACAGCTCGGGAGGAAAGCACACGTGCATGCCCCCAATCGAGACGAGGACTTACGCCTCTGGGGAGACTCCAGAAGTCCCCGAAAGATCCATGTCGGCACTGGAGAGGAATGCCTCAGGTTCCGGCACTGACTCCACACAAGGTCTTAGGCCCCGGCATCGACGGGAGAGGAATCCCCAGAGGCCCCCCGAGCAACTCGCATGGGGACTGGCCTTTCCTGAGGCCACCAGAGTGAGTCCCTGAGGTCCCCCGTCGAAAGACGAGAGCACCTGCCGCAACTCGAGAAAATCCATGAGGTTCTCCCCTCCAGGCGACATGAGGCCCATTTCCGCTGAGGTATCTCGAGGCTAATCACACCTTACCTCTGGAACTTCCAAAAGGGTCCTTCACACCTTGCTGCAACTCAAGAAGTTCCCCGACATACCCGTCTCCACTCGAGAGGAAGCAGGAAAGTGCCGCCCACATTAAGAGGAGCCAGCGTTTCCGCCTCCTACCTCGAGAGGTTTGATCCCTTCCCTGCGTGGGGGGAAAGAATTCGCGGCGTTCCCGTCACATCTCAAGAGGAGGCGCTCTCCAGAGGAAAAGCGAGAGGAACTCCATGTTCGTGCCACCATTGCCAGAGTCCCCAGATGTCTCAGTCCATTCCAGGGAACCTGGTTTCCCTGCACTGCCTCGACTTTCAAGGCCGAGGATCGACTCACACCACCGTGGCACGTGGGAAAGCCCTGTGGGAAAGCCTCATGGGAAAGCCTCATGGGAAAGTCTAGAGGGAAAGCCACAGATCCCTTGATCCACGAAAAGGGAAGCGTGACACTGCTGCTACAGCTCGGGAGGAAAGCGGCACGTGCATGCCCCCACTCGAGACGAGGACTTACGCCTCTGGGGAGACAACAGAAGTCCCCGAAGATCCATGTCGGCACTGGAGAGGAATCCTCAGGTTGCCGGCACTGACTTCACACAAGGTCTTAGGCCCCGGCATCGACGGGAGAGGAATCCCGAGAGGCCCCCGAGCAACTCGCATGGGGACTGGCCTTTCCTGACCCACCAGAGTGGGTCCCTGAGGTCCCGTCGTAAGTCGAGAGCACTGCCGCAACTCGAGAAAATCCAGGAGGTTCTCCCCTCCAGGCGACATGAGGCCCATTTCTGCTGAGGTATCTCGAGGCTAATCACACCTTACCTCTGGAACTTCCAAAGGGTCCTTCACACCCTAGCTGCAACTCAAGAAGTTCCCCGACATACCCGTTTCTACTCGAGAGGAAGCACGAGAGTTCCCCGCACATCCAGGAGCCCCGTTTCCTCCTCCTAGTTCGAGAGGAGGGATCCTATACCTGCGTGGTCGGGAAAGAATTCCCGGCGTTCCCGGTCGTATCTCAAATGGAGGCGCTCTCCACAGGAAAGGCGAGAGGAACTCCAGGGTCGTGCCATATTCCCAAAGTCCCCCAGATGTCTCAGTCCATTCCAGGGAAACCTGTTTTCCCTGCACTGCCTCGACTTTCAAGCCGAGGATCGACTCACACAACGGTGGCACGTGGGACATCCCTGTGGGAAAGCCTCGTGGGAAAGCCTCGAGGGAAAGCCACAGATCCCTTGATCCACGTGAAGGGAAGCCTGACACTGCTGCTAAAGCTCGGGAAGAAAGCGCACGTGCATGCCCCACTCGAGACGACGACGACTGGCTCCCATGGGGAGACTCCAGAAGTAGCCCAAGAACCATGTCAGCACTGTAGAAGAATCCTCAGGTTCCGGCACCGAGTCCACACAAGGTCTTAGGACCGGGCATCGACGGGAAAGGAATCCCGAGAGGCCCTCGAGCAACTCGCATGGGGACTGGCCTTTCCTGAGGCCACCAGAGCGGGTCCCTGAGGTCCCCGTCTTAAGTCGAGAGCACCTGCCGCAACTGGAGAAAATCCAGGAGGTTTTCTCCTCCAGGCGAGATGAGGCCCATTTCCGCTGAGGCGTCAGGAGGCTAATCACACCTTACTTTTGGAACTTCCAAAGGGTCCTTCACACCCTTGCTGCAACTCAAGAAGTTCCGGACACATACCCGTCTCCACTTGAGATGAAACACAAGAGCCCGCTCATATCCAGAGGATCCCGTTACCGCCTCCTAGGTCGAGAGGAGGGATCCTTTCCCTGCGTGGTCGGGAAAGAATTCCCAGCGTTTCCGATACAACTAAAGAGGAGGGCGCTCTCCACAGGAAAGGCGAGAGGAACTCCAGGGTCGTGCCACCATTCCCAGAGTCCCCAGATGTCTCAGTCCATTCCAGGGAAACCTGTTTTCCCTGCACTGCCTCTACTTTCAAGCCGAGGATCGACTCACACCACGGTGGCACGTGGGACATCCTGTGGGAAAGCCTCGAGGGAAAGCCGCGGGGGAAAGCCTCGTGGGAAAGCCTCAAGGGAAAGACTCGAGGGAAAGCCACAGATCCCTTAATCCACGAGGAGGGAAGCGTGACAATGCTGCTACAGCTCGGGAGGAAATCACACGTGCATGCCCCCACTCGAAGACGAGGACTGACTCCCCTGCGGTGACTTCAGAAGTACCCAAGATCCATATCATCACTGCAGAGGAATCCTCAGGTTCTGGCACCGACACCACACAAGGACTTAGGCCCCGGCATCGACGGGAAAGGAATCCCGAGGGCCCTCGAGCAACTCGGATGGGGACTGGCCTTCCTGAGGCCACCAGCGTGGGTCCCTAGGGCCCCGTCGTAAGTCGAGAGCACATGCCGCAACTCGAGAAAAACCAGGAGGTTCTCCCCTCCAGGCGAGATGAGGCGCATTTCCACTGAGGCGTCTCGAGGCTAATCACACCCTAAACTCTGGAACTTCCAAAGGGTCCTTCACACCCTTGCTGCAACTCAAGAAGTTCCCGAAAATACCCGACTCCACTCTAGAGGAAGCACGAGATTCCCGCCACATCCAGAGGAGCCCCGTTTCCGCCTCCTAGCTGCCAGAGGAGGGATCCTTTCCCTGCGTGGTCGGAAAGAATTCCCGGCGTTCCGTCGCATCTCAAGAGGAGGCGCTCTCCACAGGAAAGGCGAGAGGAACTCCAGGGTCGTGCCACCGTTCCCAGAATCCCCCAGATGTCTCAGTCCATTCGGGGGAAAACTGTTTTCCCTGCACTGCCTCGACTTTCAAGCCGAGGATCGACTCACACCTCGGTGGCACGTGGGACAGCCCTGTGGGAAGGCCTCGTGGGAAAGCGCTCGAGGGAAAGCCACAGATCCTTGATCCACGAAGGGAAGCGTGACACTGCTGCTACAGCTCGGAGGAAAGCGCACGTGCATGCCCCCTCTCGAGACGAGGACTGACTCCCCTGGGGAGACTCCAGAAGTACCCCAAGATCCATGTCAGCACTGAAGAGGAATGCTCAGGTTCCGGCACGACTCCACACAAGATCTTAGGCCCCGGCATCGACGGGAGAGGAATCCCGAGAGGCCCCGAGAACTCGGCATGTGGACTGGCCTTTCCTGAGGCCACCAGAGCGGGTCCTGAGGTCCCCGTCGTAAGTCGAGAGCACCTGCCGCAACTCGAGAAAATCCAGGAGGTTCTCCCCTCCAGGCGAGATGAGGCCCATTTCCCCTGAGGCGTCTCGAGGCTAATCACACCTAACCTCTGGAACTTCAAAGGGTCCTTCACACCCTTACTGCAACTCAGAGAAGTTCCCCGACAAACCCGTCTCCACTCGAGAGGAAGCACGAGAGTCCCGCCAACATCCAGAGGAGCCCCGTTTCCGCCTCCTAGCTCGAGAGGGCGGATCCTTTCCCTGCGTGGTCGGGAGAGAATTCCCGGCGTTCCCGTCGCATCTCAAGAGGAGGCGCTCTTCACAGGAAAGGCGAGAGGAACTCCAGGGTCGTGCCACCATTCCCAGAGTTCGCCCAGATGTCTCAGTCGCATTCCAGGGAAACCTGTTTTCCCTGCCCTGCCTCGACTTTCAAGCCGATAATCGACTCACACCACGGTGGCACGTGGGACAGCCCTGTGGGAAAGCTTCTTGGGAAAGCCTCATGGGAAAGCCTCGAGGGAAAGCCACAGATCACTTAATCCACTCGACGGGAAGGCCTGACACTGCTGCTAAAGCTCGGGAGGAAAGCGCACGTGTA
>NW_017202725.1:0-6275 GCF_001704415.2 Capra hircus
GAGGTTCCCGTCGCATCTCAAGAGGAGGCCCTCTCCACAGGAAAGGGATAGGTACTCCAGGTCAGGCCACCATTCCAAGAGTCCCCCAGATGTCTCAGTCCATTTCAGAGGAACCTGTTTTCCCCAAACTGCCTCGACTTTCACGCCGAAGATCGACTCAAACCACAGTGGCACGTGGGACAGCCCTGTGGTAAAGCCTCGTAGGAAAGCCTCGTGGGAAAGCCTTGAGGGAAAGCCTCGAGGGAAAGCCACAGATCCCTTGATCCACGCGATGGGAAGCGTGACACTGCTTCCACAGCTCGGGAGGAAAGCGCACGTGCATGCCCCCACTCGAGACGAGGACTGACTCCCCTGGGGAGACTCCAGAAGTACCCCAAGATCCATGTCAGCACTGGAGAATAATTCTCAGTTTACGGCCCCGACTTCACAAAAGGTCTTAGGCCCCAGCATTGAAGGGAGAGGAATCCTGAGAGGCCAATAAGCAACTCGCACGGAGAGTGGCCTTTCCTGAGGCCACCAGATAGGGTCCCTGTGGTCCCCGTCGTAAATCGAGAGCACCTACCGCAACTCGAGAAAATCCTGGAGATTCTCCCCTCCAGGCTAGATGAGGCCCATTTCCGCTGAGGCGACTCGAGGCTAATCACATCTAACCTTTGGAACTTCCATAGGGTCCTTCACACCCTTGCTGCAACTCAAGAAGTTCCCCGACATACCCTTGTCCACTCGAGAGGAAGCGCGAGCGTCCCTTGCACATCCAGAGAAGGCCCTTTTCCTCCCTGTAGCTCGAAATGAGGGATCCTTTCCCTGCGTGGTCGGGAAAGAATTCCTGGCATTCCCGTCGCATCCAAGAGGAAGCGCTCTCCACAGGAAAGGCGAGAGGAACTCCAGGGTCGTGCCACCATTCAAGAGTCCCCCAGAGGACTGAGTCCATTCCAAAGGAAACTTTTACCTGCACTGCCTTGACTGTCACGTCGAGGATCGACTCACACCACGGTGGCACGTGGGACAGCCCTGTGTGTTAGCCTCGTGGGAAAGCCTCATGGGAAATCCTACAGGGAAAGCCACACATCCCTTGATCCACCCGTCGGGTAGCATGACACTGCTGCCACCTTTAGGGAGGAAAGCCCAAGTGCATTTCCCCACTCGAGACGAGGACTGACTCCCCTGGGGAGAGTCCAGAAGTACCCAAAAATCCACGTCAGCACTGGAGAGGAATCCTCAGTTTCCGGTCCCAACTCAACACAAGGTCTTTGACTCGGGAAATGCAAGCAGTTAAAAGATCTCTCCTTTGGAGCCTCGAGGGGGGATCGGGGCTTCTCTGGATGTGGGCGGGACCCTCGTGCTTCCTTTGAGTGTAGACGGGTATGTCGGGAAAGCTCTTGAGTTGCAGCAAGTGTGTGAAGGAACCATTGGAAGTTCCAGAGGTTAGGTGTGCTTAGCCTCTAGATGCGTCAGTGGAAATAGGCCTCATTTTGCCTGTAGGGGAGAACCTCCTGGATTTTCTCGAGTTACGGCAGGTGCTCTCGAATTACGACGGGGACCTCAGGGAACCTGTCTCGTGGCCTCAGGAAAGGCCAGTCCCCATGCGAGTTGCTCGGGAGCCTCTCGTGATGTCTCTCCCTCTCCAATGCTGTCTTGGATCTTGACTGGCCTTTCCTGAGGCCACCAGAGCGGGTCCCTGCGGTCCCCATTGTAAGTCGAGAGCACCTGCCGCAACTGGAGAAAATCAAGGATGTTCTCCCCTCCAGGCAAAATGAAGCCTATTTCCGCTGACACATCTCAAGGCTAAGCACACTTAAACTCTGGAACTTCCAAAGGGTCCTTCACACCCTTGCTGCAAATCAAGAAGTTCCCCGACATACCCGTCTGCACTTAAGAGGAAGCACGATAGTTCCGCCCACATCCAGAGGAGCCCCGTTTCCGCCTCATAGCTCGAGAGGAGGGATCCTTTCCCTTCGAGGTCGGGAAAGAATTCCCGGCGTTCTCGTCGCATCTCAAGAGGAGGCGCTCTCCACAGGAAAGGCGAGAGGAACTCCAGGGACATGCCACCATTCTCCGAGTCCCCCAGATGTCTCAGTCCATTCCAGGGAAACCTGTTTCCCGCACTGACTCGACTTTCAAGCGAGGATCGACTCACACCACTGTGGCACGTGGGACAGCCCTGTGGCAAAGCCTCGTGGGAAAGCCTCGTGGGAAAGCCTCGAGGGAAAGCCACAGATACCTTGATCCACGAGATGGGAAGCGCGACACTGCTGCTACCGCTCGGGATTAAAGCGCACGTGCATGACCCCACTCGAGCCGAGAACTGACGCAAGCTTGGGAGACTCCAGAAGTACGCCAAGATCCATGTCAGCACTGGAGAGGAATCCTCAGGTTCCGGTCCCGACTCCACACAAGGTCTTAGGCCCCGGCATCGACGGGAGAGGAATCCTGAGAGGCCCCCTAGCACCTCGCATGGGGACTGGCCTTTCCTGAGGTCACCAGAGCGGGTCCCTGATGTCTCCGTCGTAACTCGAGAGCACCTGACGCAACTCGAGAAAATCCAGGAGGTTCTCCCCTCCAGGCGAGATGAGGCCCGTTTCCACTGAGGTGTCTCGAGGCTAATCACACGTGAACTCTGGAACTTCAAAAGAGTCTTTCACAGTCATGCTGCAACTCAAGAAGTTCCCCGACATACCCGTCTCCACTCAAGAGGAAACACGAGGGGTCCCGGCCACATCCAGAGGAGCTCCGTTTCCGGCTCATAGCTCGAGATGAGGGATCCTTTCCCTACATGGTCGGGAAAAGAATTCCCGGCATTCCCATCGCATCTCAAGAGGAGGCCCTCTCCAAAGGAAAGGGGAGAGGAACTGCAGGGTCGTGCCACCATTCCAAGACTCCCCCAGATGTCTCAGTCCATTCCACAGGAACCTGTTTTCCCTGCACTGCCTCGGCTTTCACGCCGAGGATCGACTCACACCACCGAGACACGTGGGACAGCCCTGTGGAGAGCCTCGAGGGAAAGACTCGAGGGAAAGTCACAGATCCCTTGGTCCACGCAAGCAGAAGCATGACACTGCTGCTACAGCATGGGAGGAAAGGGCACACTCATGCCCCCACTCGAGACGAGGCCTGAATCCCCTGGGGAGACTCCAGAGGTACCCCAAGATCCATGTCAGCACTGGAGAGGAATCCTCAGGATTCCGGCACCGACTGCACACAAGGTCTTAGGCCCCGACATCGAAGGGAGAGGAATCCCGAGAGCTCCCCGAGCAAACTCGCCATGGGGACTGGCCTTTCCTGAGGCCACCAGAGCGGGTCCCTGAGGTCCCCGTCGTAAGTCGAGAGCACCTGCTGCAACTCGAGAAAATCCAGGAGGTTCTCCCCTCCAGGCCGAGATGAGGCCCATTTCCGCTGAGGTCGTCTCGAGGCTAATCACATCTAACCATCTGGAACTTCCAAAGGGTACTTCACAACCCTTGCTGCAACTCAAGATAGTTCCCCGACATACCCGGTCTCCACTCTGAGAGGAAGCACGAGAGTCCTGGCCACATCCTAGATGAGCCCGTTTCCGCCTCCTAGCTCGAGAGGAGGGATCCTTTCCCTGCGTGGTCGGGAAAGAATTCCCGGCGTTCCCGTCGCATCTCAAGAGCAGGCGCTCTCCACAGGAAAGGCGAGAGGAACTCCAGGGTCGTGCCACCATTCCCAGAGACAACCAGATGTCTCCATCCATTCCAGGGAAACCTGATTTCCCTGCACTGCCTTGACTTTCAAGCAGAGGATCGACTCACACCACGGTGGCACGTGGGACATCCCTGTGGGAAATGCCTCGTTAGAAAGCCTCGTGGGAAAGCCTCGTGGGAAAGCCTCGAGGGAAAGCCACAGATCCCTTGATCCACGCGAAGGGCAGCGTGACACTGCTGCTACAGCTCGGGAGGAAAGCGCACGTGCCATGCCCCCACTCGAGACGAGGACTGACTCCCCTGGGGAGACTCCAGAAGTACCCCAAGATCCATGTCAGCACTGGAGAGGAATCCTCAGGTTCCGGCAGCGGACTCCACACAAGGTCTTAGGCCGCGGCATCGATGGGAGAGGAATCCCGAGAGGCCCCCGAGCAACTCGCATGGGGACTGGCCTTTCCTGAGGCCACCAGAGCGGGTCCCTGAGGTCCCCGTCGTAAGTCGAGAGCACCTGCCGCAACTCGAGAAAATCCAAGAGGTTCTCCCCTCCAGGCGAGACGAGGCCCATTTCCACTGTGGCGTCTCCAGGCTAATCACATCTAACATCTGGAACTTCCAAAGGGTCCTTTACAACCATGTTGCAACTCAAGCAGTTCCCCGACATACCTGTCTCGACTCGATAGGAAGCACGAGAGTCCCGTCCACATCCAGAGGAGCCCCGTTTCCGCCTCCTAGCTCGAGAGGAAGGATCCTTTCCCTGCATGGTCGGGAAAGAATTCCCGGCGTTTCCATCACTTCTCAAGAGGAGGCGCTCTCCACAGGAAAGGCGAGAGAAACTCCAGGGTCGGGCCACCATTCCCAGAGTCCCCCAGATGTCTCAGTCCATTCCAGGGAAACCAGCATTCCCTGCATTGCCCTCGACTTTCAAGCCGAGGATCGACTCACACCACCGGTGGCAGGTGGGACAGCCCTGTGGGAAAGCCTCATGGGAAAGCCTCGTGGGAAAGCCTCGAGGGAAAGCCCCTTATCTCTTGATCCATGCGAAGGCAAGCACGACACCGCTGCTTCAGCTCGGGAGGAAAGCGCAAGTGCGTGCCCCCACTCGAGACGAGGACTGACTCTCCTGAGGAGACTCCAGACGTACCCCAAGATCCATGTCAGCACTGGAAAGGAATGCTGAGATTCCAGCACCTACTCCACACAAGGTCTTAGGCCACGGCATTGTCGGGAGAGGAATCCCAAGAGGCCCCCGAGCAACTCGCATGGCGACTGGCCTTTCCTGAGACCACAAGAGCGGGTTCCTGAGGTCCCCATCGTAAGTTGAGAGCACCTGCCGCAACTTGAGAAAAATCCAGGAGGTTCCCCCTCCAGGCGAGATGAGGCCCATTTCCGCTGAGGCGTCTCGAGGCTAATCACACCTAACTTCTGGAACTTCCAAAGGGTCCTTCACACTCTTGCTGCAACTCAAGAAGTTCCGTGACATGCCCGTCTCCACTCGAGAGGAACCACGAGAGTCCCCGCCCTCATCCAGAGGAGCCCCGTTTCAGCCTCCTAGCTCGAGAGGAGGGATCCTTTCCCTGTGTGGTCGGGAAAGAATTCCCCGGCGTTTCCGTCGCATCTCAAGAGGAGGCGCTCTCCACAGGAAAGGCGAGAGGAACTCCAGGGTCGTGCCACCATTCCCAGAGTCCCCCAGATGTCTCAGTCCATTCCAGGGAAACCTGTTTTCCCTGCACTGCCTCGACTTTCAAGCCGAGGATCGACTCACACCACGGTGGCACGTGGGACAGCCCTGTGGGAAAGCCTCGTGTGAAAGCCTCATGGGAAAGCCCGAGGGAAAGCCACTGATCCCTTGATCCTCGGGAAGGGAAGCGTGACACTGCTGCTGCAATTCGGCGAGGAAAGCACACGTGCATGCCCCTACTTTGAGACGAGGACTGACTCCCCTGGGGAGACTCCGGAGGTACCCCAAGATCCATGTCAGCACTGAAGAGTAATCCTCACGTTTCCGGGCTCCGACTCCACACCAAGGTCTTAAGCCCCGGCATGAACGGCAGTAGAAATCCCGGAGAGGCCCCCGAGCAAACTCGCATGGGGACTGGCCTTTCCTGAGGCCACCAGAGCGGGTCCCTGAGGTCTCCGTCGTAAGATGAGAGGACCTGCCGCAACTAGAAACAATCCAGGAGGTTGTCCCCTCCAGGCGAGATGAGGCCCATTTCCGCTGAGGCGTCTCGAGGCTAATCACACCTAACCTCTGGAACTTCCAAAGCGTCCTTCACACCCTTGCTGCCACTCAAGAAGTTCCCCGACATTCCCGTCTCTACTCCAGAGTAAGCACGAGAGCCCGCCCACATCCAGAGGAGCCCCGTTTCCGCTTCCTAGCTCGAGAGGAGGGATCCTTTCCCTGCGTGGTCGGGAAAGAATTCCCGGCATTCCCGTCGCATCTCAAGAGGAGCGCTCTCCACTGGAAGGCGAGAGGAACTCCCGGGTCTTGCCATTCCCAGAGTCCCCCAGATGTCTCAGTCCATTCCAGGAAATCTGTTTTCCCTCATTGCCCGACTTTCAAGCCGAGGATCGACTCACACCACGGTGGCACGTGGGACAGCCCTGTGGGGAAAG
>NW_017202726.1:0-6275 GCF_001704415.2 Capra hircus
GGTATGTCGGGAACTGCTTGAGTTGCAGTAAGGCTGTGAAGGACCCTTTGGAAGTTCCAGAGGTTAGGTGTGATTAGCCTCGAGTAGCCTCAGCGGAAATGGGCCTCATCTCGCCTGGAGGGGGACAACCTCCTGGATTTTCTCGAGTTGCGGCAAGTGCTCTCGACTTACGACGGGGACCACAGGGACCAGCTCTGGTGGCCTCAGGAAAGGCCAGTCCCCATGCGAGTTGCTCGGGAGCCTTTCGGGATTTCTCTCCGTCGATGCCGGGGCCTAAGACCTTGTATGGAGTCGGTGCCGTAACCTGAGGATTCCTCTCCAGTGCTGACATGGAACTTGGGGTACTTCTGGAGTCTCCCAGGGAGTCAGTCCTCTTCCTGAGTGGGGCATGCACGTGCGCTTTCCTCCGAGCTGTAGCAGCAGTGTCACGCCTCTCCTCGCATGGGTCAGGGGATCTGTGCCTTTCCCTCGAGGCTTTCCCAAACGGCTGTGCCACGTGCCACCGTGGTGTGTGTCAATATCGAACCTTGGCTTGAAAGTCGAGGCAGTGCAGGGAAAAACAGGATTCCCTGGAATGGACTGTGACATCTTGGGGACTCTGGGAATGGTGGCACGACCCTGGAGTTCCTCTCGCCTTTCCTGTGGATTGCGCCTCCTCTTGAGATGCGACGGGAACGCCAGGAATTCTTTGCCGACCACGAAAGGAAATGATACCTCTCTCGAGCAAGGAGGCAGAAACGGGGCTCTTCTGGATGTGGGCGGGACTCTCGTGCTTCCTCTTGAGTGGAGACGGGTATGTCGGGGAACTTCTTGAGTTGCAGCAAGGATGTGAAGGACCCTTTGGAAGTTCCAGAGGTTAGGTGTGATTAGCCTTGAGTCGCCTCAGCGGTAATGGGCCTCATCTCGCCTGGGGGGGGAGAACCTCCTGGATTTTCTCGAGTTGCGGCTGGTGCTCTGGACTTACGTAGGGGACCTTAGGGACCCTCTCTGGTGGCCTCAGGAAAGGCCAGTCCCCATGCGAGTTGCTCGGGGCCTCTCGGGATTCCTCTCCCTTCGATGCCGGGGATTAAGGCCTTGTGTGGAGTCGCTGCCGGAACCTGAGTATTCCTCTCCAGTGCTGACATGGATCTTGGGGTACTTCTGGAGTCTCCCCAGGGGAGTCAGACCTCGTCTAGAGTGGGGGCATGCACGTGCGATTTCCTCCCGAGCTGTAGCAGCAGTGTCGCGCTTCCCTTCGGGTGGATCAAGGGATACGTGGCTTTCCCTTGAGGCTTTCCCACGAGGCTTTCCCACGAGGCTTTCCCACAGGGCTGTCCCACGTGCCACCGTGGTGTGAGTCAATCCTCGGCTTGAGAGTCGAGGCAGTGCAGGGAAACAGGTTTCCCTGGAATGGCCTGAGACATCTGGCGGACTCTGGGAATGGTGGCAAGACCCTGGAGTTCCTCTTGCCTTTCCTGTGGTTGCGCCTCCTCTTGAGATGCGACTGGAACGCCGGGAATTCTTTCCGGATAACGCAGGGAAAGGATCCTTCCTCTCGAGCTATGAGGCGGAAACGGGCTCCTCTGGCTGTGGGCAAGACTCTCGTGCTTCCTTTTGAGTGGAGAGGGGTATATCGGGGAACTTCTTGAGTTGCAGCTAGGGTTTGAAGGCCCTTTGTTAGTTCCAGACGCTTGTTGATTAGCCTCGAGACGCCTCGTCGGATATGGGCCATATCTCGCCTGGAGGGGAGAACCTCCTGGATTTTCTCGAGTTGCAGCAGGAGCTTTCGACTTACGACTTGGACCTCAGAGACCCGCTCTGGTGGCCTCATGAAAGGCCAGTCCCCATGCAAGTTCCTCGGGGGCTTCTCGGGATTTCTCTCCCGTCGATGCCCGGGGCCTAAGATCTTGTGTGGAGTCGGTGCCGGAACCTGAGGATTTCTCTCCTGTGCTGCAATGGATCTTGGGGTACTTCTGGAGTCTCCCCAGGGGAGTCAGTCCTCTTCTCGAGTGGGGGCATGCACGTGCGCTTTCCTCCGGAGCTGTAGCAGCAGTGTCACGCTTACATTTGCTTGGATCAAGGGGTCTGTGGCTTTCCCTCGAGGCTCTCCCACGAGGCTTTCCCATGAGGCTTTCCCACGAGGCTTTCCCACAGGGCTGTCCCACGTGCCACCGTGGTGTGAGTCGATCCGTGGCTTGAAAGTCGAGGCAGTGCAGGGAAAACAGTTTTCCCTGGAATGGACTGAGACATCTGGGGGACTCAGGGAATGATGGCACGACCCTGCAGTTCCTCTCGCCTTTCCTGTGGAGAGCGCCTCCTCTTGAGATGCGACGGGAACGCCAGGAATTCTTTCCCAACCACGCAGGGAAAAGATCCCTCCTCTCGAACTAGGAGGCGGAAGCGGGGCTCCTCTTGATGTGAGCGGGACTCTCGTGCTTCCTTTCGAGTGGAGACGGGTATGTCGGGGAACTTCTTGAGTTGCAGCAAGGGTGTGAAGGACCCTTTGGAAAGTTCCAGGAGGTTCAGGTGTTGATTAGCCTCGGATACGCCTCAGCGGAAATGGGACTCATCTCGCCTGGAGGGGAGAACCTCCTGGATTTTCTCGAGTTGCGGCAGGTGCTCTCGTACTTACGACGGGGACCTCAGGGACCCGCTGTGGTGGCCTCAGGAAAGGCCAGTTCCCCATGCGAGTCTCTGGGGCCTCTCGGGATTCCTCTCCCGTCGATGCCGGAGCCTAAGACCTTGTGTGGAGTCGGTGCCGGAACCTGAGGATTCCTCTCCAGTGCTGACATGGATCTTGGGGTACTTCTGGAGTCCCCCAGGGGTGTCAGTCCTGTCTCGAGTGGGGCCATGCACGTGGCGCTTTCCTCCCGAGCTGTAGCAGCAGTGTCACGCTTCCCTTCGCGTGGATCAAGGATCTGTGGCTTTCCCCGAGGCTTTTCCCACGAGGCTTTCCCACAGGGCTGTGCCACGTGCCATTGTGGTGTGAGTCGATCCTCGGCTTGAAAGTCGAGGCAGTGAAGGGAATACAGGTTTCCCTGGAATGGACGAAGACATCTGGGGGACTCTGGGAATGGTGGCACGACCCTGGAGTTCCTCTCGCCTTTCCTCTGGAGAGCGCCTCTTCTTGAGATGCGATGGGAACGCTGCGAATTCTTTCCCGACCCACGCAGGGAAAGGATCAAACCTCTCGAGCGAAGAGGTGGAAACGGGGCTCCTCTGGATGTGGGCGGGACTCTCGTGCTTCCTCTCGAGTGGAGACGGGTATGTCGGGAACTTCTTGAGTTGCAGCAAGGGTGTGAAGGACCCTTTGGAAGTTCCAGATGTTAGATGTGATTAGCCTCGAGATGCCTCAGCGGAAATGGGCCTCATCTCGCCTGGAGGGAGAACCTCCTGGATTTTCTCAAGTTGCGGCAGGTGCTCTCCACTTACGACTGGGACCCTCAGGGACCCACTCTGGTGGCCTCAGGAAAGGCCAGTCCCCATGCGGGTTGCTCGGGGCCTCTCGGGATTACTCTCCCTTCGATGCTTGGGCCTAAGACCTTGTGTGGAGTCAGTGTCGGAACCTGAGGATTCCTATCCAGTGCTGACATGGATCTTGGGGTACTTCTGGAGTCTCCCCAGGGGAGTCAGTCCTCGTCTCGAGTGGGGGCATGCACGTGCTATTCCCTCCGAGCTGAAGCAGCAGTGTCACTCTTCCCTTCGCGGTATATCAAGGGATCTGTGGCTTTCCCTCGAGGCTTTCCCACAAGGCTTTCCCACGAGGCTTCCCCACAGGGCTGTCCACGTGCCACCGTGTTGTGAGTAGATCCTTGGCTTGAAATTCGAATCAGTGCAGGGAAAACAGGTTTCCCTGGAATGGACTGAGAAATCAGGGGGACTCTGGGAATGGGCCTGATCCTGGAGTTTCCCTCGTCTTTCCTGTGGAGAGCGCCTCCTCTTGAGATGCGACGGGAACGCCGGGAATTCTTTCCCGACCACGCAGGGAAAGGATCCCTCCTCTCGAGCTAGCAGGCGGAAACGGGGCCACTCTGGAATTAGGCGGGACTCTCGTGTTACTCATGAGTGGAGACCGGTATGTCGGGGAACTTCTTGAGTTGCAGCAAGGGTGTGAAGGACCCTTTGGAAGTTCCAGAGGTCGGGTGTGATTAGCCCCGAGATACCTCAGCGGAAATGGGACTCAGCTGGCCTGGAGGGAGAACCTCCTGGATTTTCCCGAGTTGCGGCAGGTGCTCTCGACTTAGGACGGGGACCTCAGGGACCCGCTCTGGTGGCCACAGGAAAGGCCAGTCCCCATGCGAGTTGCTCTGGGCCTCTCGGGATTGCTCTCCCGTCGATGCCGGGGCCTAAGACCTTGTGTGATCGGTGCCGGAACCTGAGGATTCCTCTCCAGTGCTGACATGGATCTTGGGGTACTTCTGGAGTCAGCAGGGGTGTCAGTACTCGTCTCCAGTGGGGCATGACGTGCGCTTTCCTCCCGAGCTGTATCAGCAGTGTCAAGCTTCCATCGCGTGGATCAATGGATCTGTGGCTTTCCATCGAGGCTTTCCCACAAGGCTTTCCCACGAGGCTTTCCTGCAGGGCTGTCCCACGTGCCACCGTGGTTTGAGTCGATCCTCGGCTTGAAAGTCGAGGCAGTGCAGGGAAAACAGGTTTCCCTGGAATGGTCTGAATCTTCTGGGGGACTCTGGGAATGGTGGCTCGAAACTGGAGTTCCTCTCGCCTTTACTGTGGAGAGCGCCTCCTCTTGAGATGCGACGGGAACGCCGGGAATTCTTTCCTGACCACGCAGGGAAAGGATCCCTCCTCTCGAGCTACGAGGCGGAAACGGGGCTCCTCTGGATGTGCGGGGAACTCTCGTGCTTCCTCTCGAGTGGAGACAGGTATGTCGGGGATCTTCTTGAGTTGCAGCAAGGGTGTGAAGGACCCTTTGGAAGTTCCAGAGTTTAGGTGTGATTAGCCTCGAGACGCCTCAGCGGAAATGGGCCTCCTCTCGCCTGGAGGGGAGAACCTCCTGGATTTTCTCGAGTTGCGGCAGGTGCTCCCGACTTACGACGGCGACCTCAGGGACCTGCTCTGGTGGCCTCAGGAAAGGCCAGTCCCCTTGCGAGTTGCTCAGGGCCTTTCGGGGCCTCTCGGGTTTCCTCTCCCGTCGATGCTTGGCCTAAACCTTGTGTGGAGTCAGTGCCGGAAACTGAGGTTTCCTCTCCAGTGCTGACATGGATCTTTGGGTACTTCTGGAGTCCCCCCAGGGAGTCAGACCTCGTCTCGAGTATGGCATGCACGTCGCTTTCCTCCCGAGCTGTAGCAGCAGTGTCATGCTTCCCTTCGTGGATCAAGGGATCAGGGCTTTCCCTCGAGGCTTTCCCACGAGGCTTTCCCACGAGGCTTTCCCACAGGGCTGTCCCACGTGCCACCGTGGTGTGAGTCGATCCTCGGCTTGAAAGTCGAGGCAGTGCAGGGAAAACAGGTTTCCCTGGAATGGACTGAGACATCTGGGGGACTCTGGGAATGTGGCACGAACCTGGAGTTCTCTCGCCTTTCCTGTGGAGAGCGCCTCCACTTGAGATGCGACGGGAACGCCGGGAATTTTTTCCCGACACGCAGGGAAAAGATCCCCCCTCGAGCTAGGAGGCGGAAACGGGGCTCCTCTGGATGTGTGCGGGACTCTCGTGCTTCCTCTCAAGTGGAGACGGGTATGTCGGGGAACTTCTTGAGTTTGCAGCAAGGTGTGAAGGACCCTTTGGAAGTTTCAGAGGTCAGTGTGATTAGCCTCGAGATACCTCAGCGGAAATGGGACTCAGCTCGCCTGGAGGGGAGAACCTCCTAGATTTTCTCTAGTTGCGGCAGGTGCTCTCGACTTACGACGGGACCTCAGGGACCCCGCTGTGGTGGCCTCAGGAAAGGCCAGTCCCCATGCGGAGTTCTCTGGGGCCTCTCGGGATTCCTCTCCGTCGATGCCGGAGCCTAAGACCTTGTGTGGAGTCGGTGCCGGAACCTGAGGATTCCTCTCCAGTGCTGACATGGATCTTGGGTACTTCTGGAGCCCCAGGGGTGTCAGTCCTCGTCTCGAGTGGGCATGCACGTGCGCTTTCCTCCCGAGCTGTAGCAGCAGTGTCACGCTTCCCTTCGCGTGGATCAAGGATCTGTGGCTTTCCCTCGAGGCTTTCCACGAGGCTTTCCCACAGGCTGTCCACGTGCCATTGTGGTGTGAGTCGATCCTCGCTTGAAAGTCGAGGCAGTGCAGGGAATACAGGTTTTCCCTGGAATGGACGAAGACATCTGGGGGACTCTGG
>NW_017202727.1:0-6275 GCF_001704415.2 Capra hircus
TGGAGGGGTGAACCTCCTGGATTTTCTCGAGTTGCGGCAGGTGCTCTCGACTTACGACGAGGACCTCAGGGACCTCTGGTGGCCTCAGGAAAGGCCAGTGCCCATGCGAGTTGCTCGGGGACCGGGTCGGGATTTCTCTCCCGTCGATGCAGGGCCTAAGACCGGTGAGTGGAGTAGGTGCCCAACCGGAGGATTCCTCACCTATTTGACATGGATCTTGGGGGTACTTCTGGAGTCTCCCCAGGGGAACCAGTCCTCGTCTCGAGTGGGGGTTGCACGTGCGATTTCCTCCCGAGCTGTAGCAGCAGTGTCACTCTTCCTTAGCGTTCATCAAAGGGATCTGTGGCTTTCCCTCGAGGCTTTCCCACGAGGCTTTCCCACAGGGCTGTCCCACGTGCCACCGTGGTGTGAGTCGATCCTCGCTTCAAAGTCGAGGCAGTGCAGGGAAAACTGGTTTCCCTGGAATGGACTGAGACATCTGGGGGACTCTGGAATGGTGGCACGACCCTGGAGTTCCTCTCGCCTTTCCTGTGGAGAGCACTCCTCTTGAGATGCAACGGGAACGCGGGCAATTCTTTCCCCACCTCGCAGGGAAAGGATCCCTCCTCTCGAGCTCGGAGGGGAAACAGGTCTCCTCTGGATGTGGGCGGACTCTCGTGCTTCCTCTCGAGTTTAGACGGGTATGTCGGGGAACTTCTTGAGTTGTAGCAAGGGTGTGAAGGACCCTTTGGAAATTCAGATGTTAGATGTGATTAGCCTCCAGACGCCTCAGCGGAAATGGGCCTCATCTCGCCTGGAGGGGAGAACCTCCTGCATTTCCTCGAGTTGCGGCAGTTGCTCTCGACTTACGACAGGGACCTCACGGACCGCTCTGGTGGCCTCAGGAAAGGCCAGTCCCCTTGCGAGTTGTTCGGGGGGCCTATCGGGATTGCTCTCCGGTGATGCCGGGGCCTAAGATCTTGTGTGGAGTCGGTGCCGGAACCTGAGGATTCCTCTCCAGTGTTGACATGGAACTTGGGGTACTTCTGGTGTCTCCCCAGGGGAGTCAGTCCTCACCTCGAGCTGAGGGCATGCACGTGCGATTTCCTCCCGAGCTGTAGCAGCAGTGTCACGCTTCCCTTCGCGTGGATCAAGGGATCTGTGGCTTTCCTCGAGGCTTTCCAGGAGGCTTTCCCATGAGGCTTTCCCACAGGGCTGTCCCACGTGCCACCGTTGTGTGAGTGGATCCTCGGCTTGAAAGTCGAGGCAGTGCAGGGAAAACAGTTTTCCCAGGAATGGACTGAGACATCTGGGGGACTCTGGAATGGTGGCACGACCCCTGGAGTTCCTCTCGCCTTTCCTGTGGAGAGAGCCTCCACATGAGATCCGACAGGAACACGCGGGAATTCTTTTCCCGACCACGCAGGGAAAGGATCCTCTCTCGAGTTATGAGGCGCAAACGGGCTCCTCTGGATGTGGACGGGACTCTCGTGCTTCCTCTCGAGTGGAGACGGGTATGTTGGGGTACTTCTTGAGTTGCAGCAAGGGTGTGAAGGACCCTTTCGAAGTTCCAGGGGTTAGGTGTGATTAGCCTCGAGACGCCTCAGCAGAAATGGGCCTCATCTCGACCTGGAGGGGAGAACCTCCTGGATTTTCTCGAGATGCGGCAGGTGCTCTCGAATTACTACCGGGACCTCAGGGACCCGCTCTGGTGGCCTCAGGAAAGGCCAGTCCCCATGCGAGTTGCTCGGGGCCTCTCGGGATTCCTCTCCCCTCGGATGACGGGGCCTAAGATCTTGTGTGTAGTCGGTGCCGGAACCTGAGGATTCCTCTCCAGTGCTGACATGGAACTTGGGGTACTTCTGGAGTCTCCCAAGGGGAGTCAGTCCTCATCTCGAGTGAGGGCATGCACGTGCGCTTTCCTCCCGAGCTGGAGCAGCAGTGTCACGCTTCCCTTTGCGTGGATCAAGGGATCTGTGGCTTTCCCACGAGGCTTTCGCACAGGGCTGTCCCACGTGCCACCGTGGTGTGAGTCGATCCTCGGCTAGAAAGTCGAGGCAGTGCAGGGAAAACAGGTTTCCCTGGAATGGACTGATACATCTGGGGGACTCTGGGAATGTGGCACAACCCTGGAGTTCCTCTCGCCTTTCCTGTGGAGAGCGCCTCCTCTTGAGATGCGACGGGAACGCAGGGAATTCTTTCCCGACCACGCAGGGAAAGCATCCCTCCTCTCAAGCTAGGAGGCGGAAACGGGGCTCCTCTGGATGTGGGCGGGACTCTCGTGCTTCCTCTTCGAGTGGAGACGGGTATGTCGGGGAACTTCTTGAGTTGCAGCAAGGGTGTGAAGGACCCTTTGGAAGTTCCAGAGGTTAGGTGTGATTAGCCTCAAGACGCCTCAGCGGAAATGGCCCTCATCTCGCCTGGAGGGGAGAACCTCCTGGATTTTCTCGAGTTGCGGCAGGTGCTCTCGACTTGCGACGGGGACCTCAGGGACCCGTTCTGGTGGCCTCAGGAAAGGCCAGTCCCCATGCGAGTTGCTCGGGGGCCTCTCGTGATTCCTCTCCCGTCGATGCCGGGGCCTAAGACCTTGTGTGGAGTCGGTGCCTGAACGTGAGGATTCCTCTCCAGTGCTGACATGGATATTGGAGTACTTCTGGAGTCTCCCAAGGGATGTCAGTCCTCGTCTCGAGTTGGGGGCATTCAAGTGCCCTTTTATCCCGAACTGTAGCAGCAGTGTCGCCCTTCCCTTCGCTTGGATCAAGGGATCTGTGGCTTTCTCTTGAGGCTTTCCCACGAGGCTTTCCCACAGGGCTGTCCCACGTGCCACCGTGGTGTGAGTCGATCCTCGGCTTCAAAGTCGAGGCAGTGCAGGGAAAACAGGTTTCCCTGGAATGGACTGAGACATCTGGGGGACTCTGGGAATGGTGGCACGACCCTGGAGTTCTTCTCGCCTTTCCTGTGGAGAGCGCCTCCTCTTGAGATGCAACGGGAACGCGGGGAATTCTTTCCCCACCTCGCAGGGAAAGGATCCCTCCTCTCGAGCTTGGAGGCGGAAACAGGTCTCCTCTGGATGTGGGCGGGACTCTCGTGCTTCCTCTCGAGTGGAGACGGGCAAGTCGGGGAACTTCTTGAGTTGCAGCAAGGGTGAGAAGGACCCTTTGGAAGTACCAGATGTTAGATGTGATTAGCCTCGAGACGCCTCAGCGGAAATGGGCCTCATCTCGCCTGGAGGGGAGAACCTCCTGCATTTCCTCGAGTTGCGGCAGGTGCTCTCGACTTACAACAGGGACCTCAGGTACCAGCTCTGGTGGCCTCAGGAAAGGCCAGTCCCCATTCGAGTTGCTCGGGGGCCTCTCGGGATTCCTCTCCCGTCGATGCCGGGGCCTAAGACCTTGTGTGGAGTCGGTGCCGGAACCTGAGGATTCCTCTCCAGTGCTGACATGGTTTGGGGTACTCCTGGAGTCTCCCCAGGGGAGTCAGTCCTCAGTCTCGAGTGATGGCATGCACGTGCACTTTCCTCCCGAGCTGTAGGAGCAGTGTGGCGCTTCCCTTCGAGTGGATCAAGGGATCTGTGGCTTTCCCTCGAGGCTTTCCCGAGCTTTCCGAGGCTTTCCCACAGGGCTGTCCCACGTGCCACCGTGGTGTGAGTCGATCCTCGGCTTCAAAGTCGAGGCAGTGCAGGGAAAATAGTTTTCCCTGGAATGGACTGAGACATCTGGGGGACTCTGGGAATGGTGGCACGACCCTGGAGTTCCTCTCGCCTTTCCTTGGAGAGCGCCTCCTCTTGAGATGCGACGGGAACGCCGGGGAATTCTTTCCCCACCTCGCAGGGAAAGGATCCCACCTCTCGAGCTAGGAGGCGGAAACGGGGCTCCTCTGGATGTGGCCGGGACTCTCGTGCTTCCTCTCGAGTGGAGACGGGTATGTCGGGGAACTTTTTGAGTTGCAGCAAGGGTGTGAAGGACCCTTTGGAAGTTGCAGATGTTAGATGTGATTAGCCTCCAGACGCCTCAGCGGAAATGGGCCTCATCTCGCCTGGAGGGGAGAACCTCCTGCATTTTCTCGAGTTGCGGCAGGTGCTCTCGACTTACAACAGGGACCTCAGGGACCCGCTCTGGTGGCCTCTGGAAATGGCCAGTCCGCCTGCGAGTTGCTCGGGGGACTCTCGGGATTCCTCTCCCGTCGATGCCGGTGCCTAAGACCTTGTGTGGAGTCGGTGCCGGAACCTGAGGATTCCTCTCCAGTGCTGACATGGATCTTGGGGAACTTCTGGAGTCTCCCCAGGGGAGT
This sequence comes from Capra hircus, assembly GCF_001704415.2. Classification (NCBI taxonomy): domain Eukaryota; kingdom Metazoa; phylum Chordata; class Mammalia; order Artiodactyla; family Bovidae; genus Capra; species Capra hircus. Next base: position 4,270 of record NW_017202727.1, read on the forward strand.
CAGACCTCATCTCGATTGGGGCCATGCACGTGCGCTTTCCTCCCTAGCTGTAGCAGCAGTGTTGCCGCTTCCCTTCGCGTGGATCAAGGGATCTGTGGCTTTCCGTCGAGGCTTTCTTTCGAGGCTTTCCCACAGGGCTGTCCCACGTGCCACCGTGGTGTGAGTTGATCCTCGCTTGAAAGTCGAGGCAGTGCAGGGAAAACAGGTTTCCCTGGAATGGACTGAGACATCTGGGGACTCTGGGAATGGTGACACGACCCTTGAGTCCCTCTCGCCTTTCCTGTGGAGAGCGCCTCCTCTTGAGATGCGACGGGAACGCCGGGAATTCTTTCCCGACCCGCAAGGAAAGGATCCCTCCGTCTGCAGCTATGAAGGCAGAAAAGGGTCTCCTCTGGATGAAGGCGGGACGTCTCGTCTTCCTCTCGAGTGGAGATGGGAATGTCGAGGAACTTCTTGAGTTGCAGCAAGGGTGTGAAGGACCCTTTGGAAGTTCCAGAGGTTAGGTGTGATTAGCCTCGAGACGCCTCAGCGGAAATGGGCCTCATCTCGCCTGGAGGGGAGAACCTCCTGGATTTTCTCGAGTTGCGGCAGGTGCTTTCGACTTACCGAAGGGGACCTCAGGGACCCGCTCTGGTGGCCTCAGGAAAGGCCAGTCCCCATGCAAGTTGCTCAGGGCCTCTCGGGATTCCTCTACCCTCGATGCCGGGGCCTAAGATCTTGTGTGGAGTCGGTGCCGGAACCTGAGGATTCCTCTCCAGTGCTGACATGGATCTTGGGGTACTTCTGGAGTCTCCCCAGGGGAGTCAGTCCTCCTCTCGAGTGGGGGCATGCACGTGCGCTTTCCTCCCGGAGCTGTAGCAGCAGTCTCACGCTTCCCTTCGCGTATATCAAGGGATCTGTGGCTTTCCCTCGAGGCTATCCCACCAGGCTTTCCCACGAGGCTTTCCCACAGGGCTGTCCCACGTGCCACCGTAGTGTGAGTTGATTCTCGGCTTGAAAGTCGAGGCAGTGAAGGGAAAACAGGTTTCCCTGGACTGGACGGAGACATCTGGGGACTCTGGGAATGGTGGCACGACCCTGGAGTTCCTCTCCGCCTTTCCTGTGGAGAGCGCCTCCTCTTGAGATGCGACGGGAACGCCGGGAATTCTTTCCCGACCAGGCAGGGAAAGGATCCCTCGTCTCAAGCTATGAGGCGGAAACGGGGCTCCTCTGGATGTGGGCGGGACTCTGGTGTTTCCTCTCGAGTGGAGACGGGTATGTCGGGGAAACTTCTTGAGTTGCAGCAAGGGTGTGAATGACACTTTGGAAGTTCCAGAGGGTAGATGTGATTAGCCTCGACGCCTCAGCAGAAAAATGGGCCTCATCATCTCGCCTGGAGGGGGAACCTCCTGGATTTTCTGGACTTGCGGCAGGTGATCTCGACTTACGACTGGGACCTCAGGGACACGCTCTGGTGGCCTCAGGAAAGGCCAGTCCCCATGTGAGTTGCTCGGGGGCCTCTCGGGATTCCCTTCCGTCGATACCGGGGCCTAAGACATTGTGTGGTTTCGGTGCCGGAACCTGAGGATTCCTCTCTAGTGCTGACATGGATTTCGGGTACTTCTGGAGTCTCCCAGGAGTCAGTCCTCGTCTCGAGTCGGGGCATGCATGTTCGATTTCCTCCCGAGCTGTAGCAGCAGTGTCACGCTTCCTTCGCATGGATCAAGGGATCTGTGGCTTTCCCAGAGGCTTTCCCACAGGGCTGTCCCACGTGCCACCGTGGTGTGAGTCGATCCTCGGCTTGAAAGTCGAGGCACTGCAGGGAAAACAGGTTTCCCTGGAATGGACTGAGACATCTGGGGGACTCTGGGAATGGTGGCACGACCCTGGAGTTCCTTCGCCTTTCCTGTGGAGAGAGGCTCCTCTTGAGATGCGACGGGAACGCGGGGAATTCTTTCCCGACCTCGCAGGGAAAGGATCCCTCCTCTTGAGCTAGGAGGCATTAACGGTTCTACTCTGATGTGGGC
>NW_017202728.1:0-6275 GCF_001704415.2 Capra hircus
CTTTGCCTGGAGGGGAGAACCTCCTGGATTTTCTCGAATTGTGGCAGGTGTTCTCAACGTACGCTGGGACCTCAGGACCCGCTGGTGGCGTCAGGAAAGGCCAGTTCCCATCCGAGTGGCTACGGGGCCTCTCAGGATTCCTCTCCCGTCGATGGTGGGCCTAAGACCTTGTGTGAAGTCGAGGCCGGTACCTGAGGATTCCTCTCCCTGTGACATGGTTTTGGGTACTTCTTGAGTCCCCAGGGGTGTCAGTCCTCTTCTCAGCGGATCATGCAAGAACGCTTACCTCCTGACTGCAGTACAGTGTCACCTGCCCGTCGCGTGATCAAGAGATCTATGTCTTTCCTCGAGGTATTTCTCACGGGCTTTCCCTCGAGGCTTTCCACGAGGCTTTCCACATCGCTGTCCCACATGCCACATGGTGCCAGTCGATCCTCGGCGTGAAAATCAAGGCAGTGCAGGGAAAACAGGTTCCACTGGAATGGACTGAGACATCTGGGGGACTCTTGGAATTGTGGCACGACCCTGGAGTTCCTCTCGCCTTTCCTGTGGAGAGCGCCTCTTCTTGAGATGCGGTGGGAACGCCGGGAATACTTTCCCGACCAAGCAGGGAAAGTCCCGTGGTCCAGCCCCGGTGGATCCAGGCGTGATTCGGAAGGTGGGGACGTAGTCGTCGTCTTTGGAAATATACATATTTAATCCCAGATATAAAGAGATTAGCAAATGGATTGTGTAGTAGGAAGATTATTGGAAGAAAAAGAGGCTGAATAACTTGGATTACGTGGAATAGCATCCATCCTCCAGTAGAGAATTCAGCCAGAAAAACGGGAGCAAAAAGAAGCGACATGGGGGAATCAGTCTTTCCGGAAACTGATCTGATTTCTTTATTTTTGGTTTTTGCTTGTATACCTCTTGTTACACATAGGGATGAATACAGAGTCACGCAGGAGTCGGCATCCTGACCTTTATCAAAATCAGGTGCTTCACATAAATGTATAAAAAAAAGGTCTTAGGGATCTTACATCATCTTCTGGCCATGAATGAGACCTGCTGACATTTTATGATCCTTTCTTTCTGATAACCAAATAAACTTATTTCTTCCAAGGGTGTTTTTTCTTAAACCAGGCACCACCCTCCAAATAAAGTTACATTCCTATAGGGTGAGGGTGTAGTGAGTTACAATCAAGAAAGGAATTTATTTAACCCAAGGTTAACATGATTAGTCTTAAAGGTGAATTCTTATTTCTCCTATATGCTTAAAGGTTAATACTTATTTCTCCTATATACTAGTTATATTCATTATAAGGGTAGGGAACATGGAGATTTATCAGCAAACATCAGCCTAACAAATGAAAATCCTTTCATCAATTCTCCCCTTAAGATCTATTTAGTCTTAAGATATGATAAAGTTACATTCTTACATAGAAAGGACACAGTGATATATAACAAAGTACAGTGATCTATTACAAAAGTGAAAATCCATTAACTCAAAAAGTCTAGTATTGCTAACATCAAAAACTGCTATATTTCCTTTGCTATATTCCAAATACATTGATTAATATATTCCCAAGTGCCTAAGGATATGGAGGCCTGGTGGCAATCATTGACTCAACAAGAAGAAAAAGTCCTATGCTAATTAAGACTCTCAAAATACTCCAAAACTCTCTGTGCTGTTTACAGTTGAGAGGTAGTAAACAATCTTGTGCCTAGTGGCAGCAGTATGGATAATCCTGTCACACAAGCTGGTCTGTCAGCAGAGAGGTTTGACCTAAAATATCCTTGTCCCACCCAGAGCAGGGAATTAGCAGCAATTTTTGACACAACAAATGAAGAACCCTTCACCAATATAATTCCTAACCAACTATACTAATAATTTCTAACTCCCCAAAATAATTTGCCTTTAGTAAGTCTAAAACATCTCATGCCTCTCAGGTTGGGAGGCTGTAAACAATCACATGTGGCCGGACAAACCTATAAAGGTGGGCTAGATAACCTTCAGAGGAGTCGGCAAGCTGAAACACTCTTGTCATGCCCAAGAATATTTATTGCCTTGAAGCTGCACGTTTACTTCTTCTCCGAGAGAAACAGTTATGGGGGAGAGCCCCCGTAAAGTCAGAAGTGTAGGTGAGAGCATAAAACAGACTCTGGTTTTGGGGTTCGATGCTCGGGAACAGGGGGTTACCTGAGGCTTGATCACGCCTTTGCGCATGCCAAGCCTCCTTCCTCATGACCTTTGCCATAGGCGGAATTCCTCACGCTGGCCCCCGGAAGGAAAGGATCCCTCATCTCGAGCGACGAGGCGGAAACGCGCCTCCTGTGGATGTAGGGGGGACCATCTTGCTTATTCTCGAGTGGAGACGGGTATGTCGGGGAACTTCTTGAGTTGCAGCAAGGGTGTAAAGTACCTTTTGGAAGTTCCAGAGGTTAGGTGTGATTAGCCTCGAGACACCTCAGTGGAAATGGGCCTCATCTCGCCTGGAGGGGAGAACCTCCTGGATTTTCTCGAGTTGCGGCAGGTGCTCTCGACTTACGACGGGGACCTCAGGGGCCAGCTCTGGTGGCCTCAGGAAAGGCCAGTCCCCATTCAAGTTTCTAGGGGGCCTCTCAGGATTCCTCTCCTGTCGATGCCGGGGCCTAAGACCTTGTGTGAAGTCGGGGCTGGAACCTGAAGATTCCTCTCCAGTGCTGACATGGATCTTGTGGTACTTCTGGAGTCTCCCCAGGGGAGTCAGTCCTCGTCTCGAGTGGGGGCATGCACGTGCGCTTTCCTCCTGAGCGGTAGCAGCAGTGTCACGCTTCCCGTCGCGTGGATCAAGGGATCTGTGGCTTTCCACTGCCTGAGGCATCGTCTCACACCAAGGTGGCATGTGGGACAGCCCTGTGGGAAAGCCTCATGGGAAAGCCTAGAGGGAAAGCCACAGATCCCTTGATCCACGCGACGGGAAGCGTGACACTGCTGCTACCGCTCAGGAGGAAAGCGCACGTGCATGCCCCCACTCGAGACGAGGACTGACTCCCCTGGGGAGACTCCAGAAGTACCACAAGATCCATGTCAGCACTGGAGAGGAATCTTCAGGTTCCAGCCCCGACTTCACACAAGGTCTTAGGCCCCGGCATCGACAGGAGAGGAATCCTGAGAGGCCCCCTAGAAACTTGAATGGGGACTGGCCTTTCCTGAGGCCACCAGAGCTGGCCCCTGAGGTCCCCGTCGTAAGTCGAGAGCACCTGCCGCAACTCGAGAAAATCCAGGAGGTTCTCCCCTCCAGGCGAGATGAGGCCCATTTCCACTGAGGTGTCTCGAGGCTAATCACACCTAACCTCTGGAACTTCCAAAAGGTACTTTACACCCTTGCTGCAACTCAAGAAGTTCCCCGACATACCCGTCTCCACTCGAGAATAAGCAAGATGGTCCCCCCCTACATCCACAGGAGGCGCGTTTCCGCCTCGTCGCTCGAGATGAGGGATCCTTTCCTTCCGGGGACCAGCGTGAGGAATTCCGCCTATGGCAAAGGTCATGAGGAAGGAGGCTTGGCATGCGCAAAGGCGTGATCAAGCCTCAGGTAACCCCCTGTTCCCGAGCATCGAACCCCAAAACCAGAGTCTGTTTTATGCTCTCACCTACACTTCTGACTTTACGGGGGCTCTCCCCCATAACTGTTTCTCTCGGAGAAGAAGTAAACGTGCAGCTTCAAGGCAATAAATATTCTTGGGCATGACAAGAGTGTTTCAGCTTGCCGACTCCTCTGAAGGTTATCTAGCCCACCTTTATAGGTTTGTCCGGCCACATGTGATTGTTTACAGCCTCCCAACCTGAGAGGCATGAGATGTTTTAGACTTACTAAAGGCAAATTATTTTGGGGAGTTAGAAATTATTAGTATAGTTGGTTAGGAATTATATTGGTGAAGGGTTCTTCATTTGTTGTGTCAAAAATTGCTGCTAATTCCCTGCTCTGGGTGGGACAAGGATATTTTAGGTCAAACCTCTCTGCTGACAGACCAGCTTGTGTGACAGGATTATCCATACTGCTGCCACTAGGCACAAGATTGTTTACTAGCCTCTCAACTGTAAACAGCACAGAGAGTTTTGGAGTATTTTGAGAGTCTTAATTAGCATAGGACTTTTTCTTCTTGTTGAGTCAATGATTGCCACCAGGCCTCCATATCCTTAGGCACTTGGGAATATATTAATCAATGTATTTGGAATATAGCAAAGGAAATATAGCAGTTTTTGATGTTAGCAATACTAGACTTTTTGAGTTAATGGATTTTCACTTTTGTAATAGATCACTGTACTTTGTTATATATCACTGTGTCCTTTCTATGTAAGAATGTAACTTTATCATATCTTAAGACTAAATAGATCTTAAGGGGAGAATTGATGAAAGGATTTTCATTTGTTAGGCTGATGTTTGCTGATAAATCTCCATGTTCCCTACCCTTATAATGAATATAACTAGTATATAGGAGAAATAAGTATTAACCTTTAAGCATATAGGAGAAATAAGAATTCACCTTTAAGACTAATCATGTTAACCTTGGGTTAAATAAATTCCTTTCTTGATTGTAACTCACTACACCCTCACCCTATAGGAATGTAACTTTATTTGGAGGGTGGTGCCTGGTTTAAGAAAAAACACCCTTGGAAGAAATAAGTTTATTTGGTTATCAGAAAGAAAGGATCATAAAATGTCAGCAGGTCTCATTCATGGCCAGAAGATGATGTAAGATCCCTAAGACCTTTTTTTTATACATTTATGTGAAGCACCTGATTTTGATAAAGGTCAGGATGCCGACTCCTGCGTGACTCTGTATTCATCCCTATGTGTAACAAGAGGTATACAAGCAAAACCAAAAATAAAGAAATCAGATCAGTTTCCGGAAAGACTGATTCCCCCATGTCGCTTCTTTTTTGCTCCCGTTTTTCTGGCTGAATTCTCTACTGGAGGATGGATGCTATTCCACGTAATCCAAGTTATTCAGCCTCTTTTTCTCCAATAATCTTCCTACTACACAATCCATTTCTAATCTCTTTATATCTGGGATTAAATATGTATATTTCCAAAGACGACGACTACGTCCCCACCTTCGAATCACGCTGGATCCACCGGGGCTGGACCACGGGACTTTCCCTGCTTGGTCGGGAAAGTATTCCCGGCGTTCCACCGCATCTCAAGAAGAGGCGCTCTCCACAGGAAAGGCGAGAGGAACTCCAGGGTCGTGCCACAATTCCAAGAGTCCCCCAGATGTCTCAGTCCATTCCAGGAGGAACCTGTTTTCCCTGCACTGCCTTGATTTCACGCCGAGGATCGACTGGCACCATGGTGGCACGTGGGACAGCGATGTGGGAAAGCCTCGTGGGAAAGCCTCGAGGGAAAGCCCGTGAGAAATACCTCGAGGGAAAGACATAGATCTCTTGATCACGCGACGGGCAGCGTGACACTGCTACTGCAGCTCAGGAGGTAAGCGTTCTTGCATGATCCCGCTGAGAAGAGGACTGACACCCCTGGGGAGACTCAAGAAGTACCCAAGAACCATGTCACCACGGGAGAGGAATCCTCAGGTACCGGCCTCGAGTTCACACAAGGTCTTAGGCCCACCATCGACCGGGAGAGGAATCCGAGAGGTCCCCGTAGGCCACTCGCGATGGGAACTGGCCTTTCCTGACGCCACCAGAGCGGGTCCCTGAGGTCCCAGCGTACGTTGAGAACACCTGCCACAATTCGAGAAAATCCAGGAGGTTCTCCCCTCCAGGCAAGATGAGGCCAATTTCCGCTGAGGCACTCGAGGCTAATCACACCTAAACTCTGGAAATTCCAAAGGTTCCTTCACAACCTTGCTGAAAAACTCAAGAAGTTCCCCGACATACCGTCTCCACTCCAGAGGAAGCACGAGGGTCCGCCCACATCCAGAGGAGCCCCGTTTCTGCCTCGGACCTCGAGATGACGGATTTTCCCTGCTTGTCGGGAAAGAATTCCCGGCGTTCCCGTCCCATCTCAAGAGGAGGCGCTCTCCACAGGAAAGGCGAGCGGAACTCCAGGTCGTACCACCATTCCAAGAGTCCCCCAGATGTCACAGTCCATTCCAGAGGAACCTGTTTTCCCTGCACTGCCTCGACTTTCAAGCCGAGGATCGACTCACACCATGGTGGCAGGTGGGACAGCCCTGTGGGAAAGACTCTTGGGAAAGCCTTGAAGAAAGACTTGAGTGAAAGCTACAGATCCCTTGACCACGCGTTAGGAAGCGTGACACTGCTGCTACAGCTCGGGAGGAAAGCG
>NW_017202729.1:0-6275 GCF_001704415.2 Capra hircus
CACCTCGGAGGAAATGGCACGTGCATGCACCCACACGAGACGAGGAACTGACTCCCCTGGGGAGAATCCAGAAGTACCACCAAGATCCATGTCAGCACTGGAGAGTAATCCTCAGGTTCCGGCACCGAATCCACACAAGGTCTTAGGCCCCGGCATCGATGGGAGAGGAATCCCGAGAGGCCTCCTGAGCAATGCGCATGGGACTGGCCTTTCCTGAGTCCACCAGAGCGGGTGCCTGAGGTTCCCGTCGTAAGTCGTGAGCACCTGCCTCAACTCGAGAAAATCCAGGAGGTTCTCCCCTCCAGGGCAGATGAGGCCCATTTCTGCTGAGGCGTCTCGAGGCTAATCACACCTAACCTCTGGAACTTCAAAAGGGTCCTTCACACCCTTGCTGCAACTCAAGAAGTTCCCCGAATACCCGTCTCCACTCCAGAGGAAGCACGAGAGTCCCGCCCATATCCAGAGGAGCCACGATTCCGCCTCCTAGCTCGAGAGGAGGGATCCTTTCCCAGCGTGTTCGGGAAAGAATTCCCGGCATTGCCGTCGCTTCTCAAGAGGAGGCGCTCTCCACAGGAAAGGCGAGAGTAACTTCAGTGTCGTGCCACCATTCCCAGACTCCCCAGATGTCTAAGTCCATTCTAGGGAAATATGTTTTCCCTGCACTGCCTCGACTCTCAAGCCGAGGATCGACTCAAACCACGGTGGCACGTGGGACAGCCCTGAGGGAAAGCCTCGTGGGAAAGCCTCCTGGGAAAGCCTCGAGAGAAAGCCACAGACCTCTTGATCCTCGCGAAGGGAAGCGTGACACTGCTGCTACAGCTCGGGAGGAAAGCGCAGGTGCATGCCCCCACTCGAAACGAGGACTGACTCCCCTGAGGAGACTCCAGAAGTACCCCAACATTCATGTCAGCACTGGAGAGGAATGCTCAGGTTCTGGCACCTACTCCACACAAGATCTTAGGCCCCGGCATCGATGGGAGAGGAATCCGAGAGGCCCCCGTGCAAAGCACATGGGGACTGGCCTTTCCTGAAGCCACCAGAGCGGGTCCCTGAGGTCCCCGTCGTAAGTCGAGCGCACCTGCCGCAACGCGAGAAAATTCAGGAGGTTTTCCCCTCCAGGCGAGATGAGGCTCATTTCCTCTGAGGCGTCTCGTGGCTAATCACACCTAACCTCTGGAACTTCCAAAGAGTCCTTCACAAACTTACTGCAACTCAAGAAGTTCCCCGACATACCCATCTCCACTCGAGAGGAAGCACGAGAGTCCCTCCCACATGCAGAGGAGCCCGATTCCGCCTCCTAACTCGAGAGGAGAGATCCTTTCCCTGCGTGTTCGGGAAAGAATTCCCGGCATTCCCGTCGCATCTCAAGAGGAGGCGCTTTCCACAGGAAAGCGAGAAGAACTCCAGGGTCGTACCACCATTCCAGAATCCCCAGATGTCTCAGTCCGTTCCAGGGAAACCTGTTTTCCCTGCACTGCCTCGACTTTCAAGCCGAGGATCGACTCACACCACGGTGGCACGTGGGACAGCCCTGTGGGAAAGCCTCGTGGGAAAGCCTCGTGAAAGCCTCGAGGGAAAGCCACAGATCCCTTGATCCACTCCAAGGGAAGCGTGACACTGCTGCTACAGCTCGGGAGGAGAGGGCACGTGCATGCCCCCACTTGAGACGAGGACTGACTCCCCTGGGGAGACTCCAGAAGTACCCCAAGATCCATGTCAGCACTGGAGAGGAATCCTCAGGTTCCGGCACGACCCCACAAATGGTCTAGGCCCCTGCATCGAGGGAGAGGAATCCCGAGAGGCGCCCGAGCAACTCGCATGGGGACTGGCCTTTCCTGAGGCCACCAGAGCGGGTCCCTGAGGTCCCCGTCATAAGTCGAGAGCACCTGCCGCAACTCGAGAAAATCCAGGAGGTTCTCCCCTCCAGGCGAGATGAGGCCCATTTCCGCTCAGGCGTCTCGAGGCTAATCACACCTAACCTCTGGAACTTTCAAAGGGTTCTTCACACACCTTGCTGCAACTCAAGAAATTCCGCGACATACCCGTCTCCACCAGAGTGGAAGCACGAGAGTTACACCCACATCCAGAGGAGCCTCGTTTCCGCCTCCTAGCTCGAGAGGAGGGATCCTTTCCCTGCGTGGTGGGAAAGAATTCCCGTCGTTCCTGTCGCATGTCAAGAGGAGGCGCTTTCCACAGGAAAGGCGAGAGGAACTCCAGTGTCGTGCCACCATTCCCAGAGATCCCAGATGTCTAAGTCCATTCCAGGGAAACCTGTTTTTCCCTGCACTGCCTCGACTTTCAAAACGAGGATCGACTCACACCACGGTGGCTCGTGGGACAGCCCTGTGGGAAAAGCCTCGTGGGAAAGCCTCGTGGGAAAGCCTCGAGGGAAAGCCACAAATCACTTGATCTACGCGAGGGAAGCATGACACTGCTGCTACAGCTCGAGAAGAAAAGCGCACGTGAAGGCGCCCACTAGAGACGAGGACTGACTCCCCTGGGGAGACACCAGAAGTACCCCAAGATCCATGTCAGCACTGGAGAGGAATCCTCAGGTTCCGGCACCGACTCCACACAAGGTCTTAAGCCCGGCATCGAAGGGAGAGGAATCCCGAGAGGCCCCCCGAGCAACTCGCATGGGGACTGGCCTTTCCTGAGGCCACCAGAGCGGGTCCCTGATGTCCCCGTCGTAAGTCAAGAGCACCTGCCGTAAGTCGAGACAATTCAGGAGGTTCTCCCCTCCAGGCGAGATGAGGCCCTTTTCCCCTGAGGGGTCTCGAGACTAATCACACTGAACCTCTGGAACTTCCAAAGGGTCCTTCACACCCTTGCTGCAACTCAAGAAGTTCCCCACATACATGTCTGCATTCGAGAGGAAGCTCGAGAGTCCCGCCCACATCCAGAGGAGCCCCCGTTTCCGCCTCCTAGCTCGAGAGGAGGGATCCTTTCCCTGCGTGGTGGGGAAAGAATTCCTCGTGTTCCTGTCGCATCTCAAGAGGAGGCGCTCTTCTCAGGAAAGGCGAGAGGAACTCCAGGGTCGTGCCACCATTCCAAGAGTCCCCCCAGATGTCTCAGTCCATTCCAGGGAATCCTGTTTTTCTTACACTGCCTCGACTTTCAAGCCGAGGATCGACTCACACCACGGTGGCACGTGGGACAGCCCTGTGGGAAAGCCTCGTGGGAAAGCCTCGAGCGAAAGCCACAGATCCCTTGATCTACTCGACGGGAAGCGTGACACTGCTGCTAGAGCTCGGGAGTGAAGCTCACGCGCATGCCCCCACTCGAGAAGAGGACTGACTCCCCTGGTGAGACTACAGAACTACCCCTATATCCATGTCAGCCCTGGAGAGGAATCCTCAGGTTCCGGAACCGACTCCACACAAGGCCTTAGGCCCCGGAATCGACGGGAGTGGAATCCCGAGAGGCCCCCGGGCAACTTGCTTGGCGACTGGCCTTTCCTGATGCCACCAGAGCGAGTCAATGAGGTCCCCATCGTACGTCGAGAGCACCTGCCTCATCTCGAGAAAATCCAGGAGGTTCTCCCCTCCAGGCGAGATGAGGCCGTATTACGCTGAGGCGTCTCCAGGCTAATCACACCTAACCTCTGGAACTACCAAAGGGTCCTTGACACCCTTGCTGCAACTCAAGAAGTTCCCCGATATACCCGTCTCCACTCAGAGGAAGCTCGAGAGTCCCGCCCACATCCAGAGGAGCCCCGTTTGCGCCTCTTAGCTCGAGAGGATGGATCCTTTCCCTGCGTGGTTGGGAAAGAATTGCCTGCATTCCCGTCGCATCTCAAGAGGAGGCGGTCTCCTCAGGAAAGGCGAGAGGAACTCAAGGGTCGTGCCACCATTCCAGAGTCCCCCAGATGTCTCAGTCCATTCCAGGGAAAACTGTTTTCCCTGCACTGCCTCGATTTCATGCCGAGGATCGACTCACACCACGGTGGCACGTGGGACAGCCTGTGGGAAAGCCTCCTGGGAAAGCCTCATGGGATAGCCTCAAGGGAAAGACACTGATCCCTTGATCCACTCGACGGAAGCGTGACATTGCTGTTAAAGCTCGGGAGGGAATCGAACTGCATGCCTCTCTCGAGACGAGGACTGACTCCCCTGGGGAGACACCAGAAGTACCCCAAGATCCATGTCAGCAGTGGAGCGGAATCCTCAGGTTGGGACACCGACTCCACTCAAAGTCTTAGGCCCCGGCATCGACGGTAGAGGAATCCGAGCGGCCCCAAACATCTCGAATGGGGACTGGCCTTTACTCAGGCCACCAGAGCGGGTCCCTGAGGTCCCCGTCGTAAGTTGACAGCACCTGCCGCAACTCGAGAAAATATCCAGGAGGTTCTCCCCTCCAGGCGAGATGAGGCCCTTTTCCGCTGAGGCGTCTCGAGGCTAATCACATCTAACCTCTGGAACTTCCAAAGGGTCCTTCACACCCTTGCTGCAACTCAAGAAGTTCCCCGGTATACCTGTCTCCACTCGAGAGGAAGCACGAGAGTCCCGCCCACATCCAGAGGAGCCCCGTTTCACGCCTCTTAGCTCGAGAGGATGTCCGATCCTTTCCTGCGTGTTCGGGAAAGAATTGCCTGCATTCCCGTCGCATCTCCAAGTAGGAGGCGGTCTCCTACAGGAAAGGCGAGAAGGCAACTCAAGGGTCGTGCGCACATTCCCCAGAGTCCCAGAATGTCTCAGTCCATTCCGGGAAAACTGTTTTATGCGCCTGCACTGCCCTCAATTTCATGCTCGAGGATTCGACTCACGCTAGGTGAGCAGGACGGCTGGGCACGCTGGGACAGCCGCACTGTGGGAAAGCCTGCCTGGGAAATGCCTTGCATGATAAAGCCTGCAAGGGAAAAGACACTGATCCTTGACCCACTCGACGGGAAGCGTGACTGCTGTTAAAGCTCGGGAGGGTTGATCGAACTCGGCATGCCTCCACTCGATTGGCACGTAGCACGACTTCCCCTGGGGAGACACCAAGAAGTACCGCCAAGATCCATGTCAGCAGTAGAGCGGAATCTCAGTGTGGGACAACCGCACTCCACACAAAAGTCTTAGGCCCGGCATCTTGATCAGTCGGGTTAAAATAAAGAGGAATCCCGAGGGGTCGTTCAATAACCGCCAAACATTTCCTCGAATGGGGAGCTTGGCCTTTACTCAGGCCACCAGAGCGAGTGGGCCTGAGGTCCCGTCAGTGAAAAGTCGAGCAGCGACCTGCCGCACACATCGAGAAAATCCAGGAGGTTCCCCCTCCAGGCGAGATGAGGCCCTTTTTCGCGCTGAGCGTCTCGAAGGCTAATCACAATCTAACCTTTGGACATTCCAACAGGGCCTCCCATTTTTATCAGCAGTGACTTGGGTCCCTGGCTTTTCATCTCTTCAGCACCTTCGCTGGCAACTCAAGAACGTTCCCGCGTCATACCTGTCTCCCACTCGAGAGGAAGCACGACGAGTCTCCGCCCACAATTTTCCAGAGGAGCCACCGTCTTCTGCTCCATAGCTGCACGACGAGGATGCATGCCTTTCGCTGCGTGGTCGGCTGTGAAAGTAGATTCCGCCGGAGTTCCCGTCCGGCATCTAAAGAGGAGGGCTCTCCACAGAAAGGCGAGAGGACTCCAGGGTCGTGTCCCATCCATTCCGCGGTTTTTGGAGAGTTCCGGCCAGACTGTCTAAGTCCATTAAGGGAAACCTGTTTTTCCCGGATGCGTTTCATTCTCGACTTTCAGCATGAGGATTCAACTCACATACCTGATAATTACAAAATTAGATTCATTCGGACTGCGGCAGGTGGCACGTGGGGACCATGCAGCAGCACGGGAGGTGGAAAAGCCTACGATGCGGAAAAGCCTGCGAGGCGAAACCTCAAGGGAAAGACAACGATCGGCCTTGATCCACTCTCCGGGAAGCGTGACGCGTGCTGCTACGCACAGAAGGAAAGCCGCACCGACTGCATCTCAATGCCCACCGACTCGAGAACGAGGATGACTCCCCTGGGGAGAGATTCAGAAGTAACCAAACGACCAAGATATCCATGTCAGCACTGCAGAGGGCAATGTCTCAAGTTTCGACAGCGTGTTATCCTGGACCTGTCTCCCATAAACTGGTGGCGGACTCCACACAAGGTCGTAGGCCCTGGCATCGCTGGAGAGGAATCCCCAGAGGCCCCGAGCAACTCGATTGGGACTGGCCTTTCCTGAGGGCACCAGAGTACGGCGTCCTGAGAGTCCTTGTCGAAAGTTAGAAGCACACCTGCCGCAACTCGATAAAAAA
>NW_017202730.1:0-18969 GCF_001704415.2 Capra hircus
TCTTGAGATGCGCACGCAGGGAAAGTATCCCTCCTCTCGAGTTAGGAGGTGGAAACGGGGATCCTCTAGATGTGGTCGGGACTCTCGTGCTTCTCTCGAGTGGAGACGGGTATGTTGGGAACTTCTTGAGTTGCAGCAAAGGTGTGAAGGACCCTTTGGATGTTCCAGAGGTCAGGTGTGATTAGCCTCAGACGCCTCAGCGGAAATGGGCCTCATCTCGCCTGAGGGGAGAACCTCCTGGATTTTCTCGAGTTGCGGCAGGTGCTCTCGACTTACGATGGGGACTCAGGGACCCGCTCTGGTGGCCTCAGGAAAGGCCAGTCCCCATTCGAGTTGCTCGGGGGCCACTCGGGATTCCTCTTCCATCGAAGCCGGGGCCTCAGACATTTGTGAGTCGGTGCCGGAACCTGAGGATTCCTCTCCAGTGCCGACATGGATCTTGGGGGTACTTCTGGAGTCTCCCCAGGGAGTCAGTCCTCGTCTCGAGTGGGGGCATGCACGTGTGCTTTTCTCCGAGCTGTAGCAGCAGTGTCATGCTTCCCTTCGCGTGGATCAAGGATCTGTGGCTTTCCCTCGAGGCTTTCCTACAAGGCTTTCCCACGAGGCTTCCCACAAGGCTGTCCCCCGTGCCACCGTGTGTGAGTCGATCCTCGGCTTGAAAGTCGGGCAGTGCAGGGAAAACAGGTTTCCCTGGAATGACTGAGAAATCTGGGGGACTCTGGAATGGGGCCGACCCTGGAGTTCCTCTCGCCTTTCCTGTGGAGAGCACCTCCTCTTGAGATGCGACGGGAACGCGGGAATTCTTTCCCGACCACGCAGGAAAGGATCCCTCCTCTCGAGCTAGAGGGCGGAAACGGGGCCCTCTGGATGTGGGCGGGACTCTCGTGCTTCCTCTCGAGTGGAGACGGGTATGTCGGGGAACTTCTTGAGTTGCAGCAAGGGTGTGAAGGACCCTTTGGAAGTTCCAGAGTTTAGTGTGATTAGCCCTAGGCCTCAGCGGAAATGGGCCTCATCTCGCCTGGAGGGGAGAACCTCCTGGATTTTCTCGAGTTGCGGCAGGTGCTCTCGACTTACGATGGGGACCTCAGGACCCGCTCTGGTGGCCTCAGGAAAGGCCAGTCCCCATGCGAGTTGCTCGGGGGCCTCTCGGGATTCCTCTCCCGTCGATGCGGGGCCTAGACCTTGTGTGGAGTCGGTGCCGGAACCTGAGGACTCTCTCCAGTGCTGACATGGATCTTGGGGTACTTCTGGAGTCTCCCCAGTGGAGTCAGTCCTCGTCTCGAGTGGGCATGCACGTGCGCTTTCCTCCCGAGCTGTAGCAGCAGTGTCCGCTTCCCTTCGCGTGGATCAAGGGATCTGTGGCTTTCCTCGAGGCTTTCCCACGAGGCTTTCCCACAGGGCTGTCCCACGTGCCACCGTGGTGTGAGTCGATCCTCGGCTTGAAAGTCGAGGCAGTGCAGGGAAAACAGGTTTCCCTGGAATGGACTGAGACATCTGGGGGGACTCTGGGAATGGTGGCACCCCTGAGTTCTCTCGCCTTTCCTGTGGAGAGCGCCTCCTCTTGAGATGCGACGGAACCGGGAATTCTTTTCCGAGAAGGGAAAGGATCCCTCCTCTCGAGCTAGGAGGCGGAAACGGGGCTCCTCTGGATGTGGGCGGGACTCTCGTGCTTCCTCTCGAGTGGAGACGGGGTATGTCGGGGAACTTCTTGAGTTGCAGCAAGGGTGTGAAGGACCCTTTGGAAGTTCCAGAGGTTAGGTGTGATTAGCCTCGAGACGCCTCAGCGGAAATGGGCCTCATCTCGCCTGAGGGGAGAACCTCCTGGATTTTCTCGAGTTGCGCAGGTGCTCTCGACTTACGACGGGGACCTCAGGGACCCGCTCTGGTGGCCTCAGGAAAGGCCAGTCCCCATGCGAGTTGCTCGGGGCCTCTCGGGATTCCTCTCCCGTCGATGCCGGGCCCTAAGACCTTGTGTGGAGTCAGGTGCCGGAACCTGAGGATTCCTCTCCAGTGCTGACATGGATCTTGGGTACTTCTGGAGTCTCCCCAGGGGAGTCAGTCCTCGTCTCGAGTGGGGGCATGCACGTGCGCTTTCCTCCCGAGCTGTAGCAGCAGTGTCACGCTTCCCTTTCGCGTGGATCAAGGGATCATGTGGCTTTCCCTCCGAGGCTTTCCCACGAGGCTTTCCACGAGGCTTTCCCACAGGGCTGTCCCACGTGCCACCGTGGTGTGAGTCGATCCTCGGCTTGAAAGTCGAGGCAGTGCAGGGAAAACAGGTTTCCCTGGAATGGACTGAGACATCTGGGGGACTCTGGAATGGTGGCACGACCCTGGAGTTCCTCTCGCCTTTCCTGTGGAGAGCGCCTCCTCTTGAGATGCGACGGAACGCCGGGAATTCTTTCCCGACCACGCAGGGAAAGGATCCCTCCTCTCGAGCTAGGAGGCGGAAACGGGGCTCCTCTGGATGTGGGCGGGACTCTCGTGCTTCCTCTCGAGTGGAGACGGGTATGTCGGGGAACTTCTTGAGTTGCAGCAAGGGTGTGAAGGACCCTTTGGAAGTTCCAGAGGTTAGGTGTGATTAGCCTCGAGACGCCTCAGCGGAAATGGGCCTCATCTCGCCTGGAGGGAGAACCTCCTGGATTTTCTCGAGTTGCGGCAGGTGCTCTCGACTTACGACGGGGACCTCAGGGACCCGCTCTGGTGGCCTCAGGAAAGGCCAGTCCCCATGCGAGTTCGCTCGGGGGCCTCTCGGGATTCCTCTCCCGTTCGATGCCGGGGCCTAAGACCTTGTGTGGAGTCGGTGCCGGAACCTGAGGATTCCTCTCCAGTGCTGACATGGATCTTGGGGTACTTCTGGAGTCTCCCCAGGGAGTCAGTCCTCGTCTCGAGTGGGGGCATGCACGTTGCGCTTTTCCTCCCGAGCTGTAGCAGCAGTGTCACGCTTCCCTTCGCGTGGATCAAGGGATCTGTGGCTTTCCCTCGAGGCTTTCCCACGAGGCTTTCCCACGAGGCTTTCCCACAGGGCTGTCCCACGTGCCACCGTAGGTGTGAGTCGATCCTCGGCTTGAAAGTCGAGGCAGTGCAGGGAAAACAGGTTTCCCTGGAATGGACTGGAGACATCTGGGGGACTCTGGGAATGGTGGCACGACCCTGGAGTTCCTCTCGCCTTTCCTGTGGAGAGCGCCTCCTCTTGAGATGCGACGGGAACGCCTGGGAATTCTTTCCCGACCACGCAGGGAAAGGATCCCTCCTCTCGAGCTAGGACGCGAAACGGGGCTCCTCTGGATGTGGGCGGGACTCTCGTGCTTCCTCTCGAGTGGAGACGGGTATGTCGGGGAACTTCTTGAGTTGCAGCAAGGGTGTGAAGGACCCTTTGGAAGTTCCAGAGTTAGGTGTGATTAGCCTCGAGACGCCTCAGCGGAAATGGGCCTCATCTCGCCTGGAGGGGAGAACCTCCTGGATTTTCTCGAGTTGCGGCAGGTGCTCTCGACTTACGACGGGGACCTCAGGGACCCGCTCTGGTGGCCTCAGGAAAGGCCAGTCCCCATGCTGAGTTGCTCGGGGGCCTCTCGGGATTCCTCTCCCGTCGATGCCGGGGCCTAAGATCTTGTGTGGAGTCGGTGCCGGAACCTGAGGATTCCTCTCCAGTGCTGACATGGATCTTGGCGGTACTTCTGGAGTCTCCCCAGGTGGAGTCAGTCCTCGTCTCGAGTGGGGCATGCACGTGCGCTTTCCTCCCGAGCTGTAGCAGCAGTGTCACGCTTCCCTTCGCGTGGATCAAGGGATCTGTGGCTTTCCCTCGAGGCTTCCCACGAGGCTTTCCCACGAGGCTTTCCCACAGGGCTGTCCCACGTGCCACCGTGGTGTGAGTCGATCCTCGGCTTGAAAGTCGAGGCAGTGCAGGGAAAACAGGTTTCCCTGGAATGGACTGAGACATCTGGGGGACTCTGGGAATGGTGGCACGACCCTGGAGTTCCTCTCGCCTTTCCTGTGGAGAGCGCCTCCTCTTGAGATGCGACGGGAACGCCGGGAATTCTTTCCCGACCACGCAGGGAAAGGATCCCTCCTCTCGAGCTAGGAGGACGGAAACGGGGCTCCTCTGGATGTGGGCGGGACTCTCGTGCTTCCTCTCGAGTGGAGACGGGTATGTCGGGGAACTTCTTGAGTTGCAGCAAGGGTGTGAAGGACCCTTTGGAAGTTCCAGAGGTTAGGTGTGATTAGCCTCGAGACGCCTCAGCGGAAATGGGCCTCATCTCGCCTGGAGGGGAGAACCTCCTGGATTTTCTCGAGTTGCGGCAGGTGCTCTCGACTTACGACGGGGACCTCAGGGACCCGCTCTGGTGGCCTCAGGAAAGGCCAGTCCCCATGCGAGTTGCTCGGGGGCCTCTCGGGATTCCTCTCCCGTCGATGCCGGGGCCTAAGACCTTGTGTGGAGTCGGTGCCGGAACCTGAGGATTCCTCTCCAGTGCTGACATGGATCTTGGGGTACTTCTGGAGTCTCCCAGGGGAGTCAGTCCTCGTCTCGAGTGGGGGCATGCACGTGCGCTTTCCTCCCGAGCTGTAGCAGCAGTGTCGCTTCCCTTCGCGTGGATCAAGGGATCTGTGGCTTTCCCTCGAGGCTTTCCCACGAGGCTTTCCCACGAGGCTTTCCCACAGGGCTGTCCCACGTGCCACCGTGGTGTGAGTCGATCCTCGGCTTGAAAGTCGAGGCAGTGCAGGGAAAACAGGTTTCCCTGGAATGGACTGAGACATCTGCGGGACTCTGGGAATGGTGGCACGACCCTGGAGTTCCTCTCGCCTTTCCTGTGGAGAGCGCCTCCTCTTGAGATGCGACGGGAACGCGGGAATTCTTTCCCGACCACGCAGGGAAAGGATCCCTCCTCTCGAGCTAGGAGGCGGAAACGGGGCTCCTCTGGATGTGGGCGGAACTCTCGTGCTTCCTCTCGAGTGGAGACGGGTATGTCGGGGAACTTCTTGAGTTGCAGCAAGGGTGTGAAGGACCCTTTGGAAGTTCCAGAGGTTAGGTGTGATTAGCCTCGAGACGCCTCAGCGGAAATGGGCCTCATCTCGCCTGGAGGGGAGAACCTCCTGGATTTTCTCGAGTTGCGGCAGGTGCTCTCGACTTACGATGGGGACCTCAGGGACCCGCTCTGGTGGCCTCAGGAAAGGCCAGTCCCCATGCGAGTTGCTCGGGGGCCTCTCGGGATTCCTCTCCCGTCGATGCCGGGGCCTAAGATCTTGTGTGGAGTCGGTGCCGGAACCTGAGGATTCCTCTCCAGTGCTGACAATGGATCTTGGGGTACTTCTGGAGTCTCCCCAGTGGAGTCAGTCCTCGTCTCGAGTGGGGGCATGCAAGTGCGCTTTACTCTCCGAGCTGTAGCAGCATGTCACGCTTCCCTTCGCGTGGATCAAGGGATCTGTGGCTTTCCCTCGAGGCTTTCCCACGAGGCTTTCCCACGAGGCTTTCCACAGGGCTGTCCCACGTGCCACCGTGGTGTGAGTCGATCCTCGGCTTGAAAGTCGAAGCAGTGCAGGGAAAACAGTTTTCCCTGGAATGGACTTAGACATCTGGGGACTCTGGGAATGGTGGCACGACCCTGGAGTTCCTCTCGCCTTTCCTGTGGAGAGCGCCTCCTCTTGAGATGCGACGGGAACGCCGGGAATTCTTTCCCGACCACGCAGGGAAAGGATCCCTCCTCTCGAGCTAGGAGGCGGAAACGGGGCTCCTCTGGATGTGGGCGGGACATTCGTGCTTCCTCTCGAGTGGAGACGGGTATGTCGGGGAACTTCTTGAGTTGCAGCAAGGGTGTGAAGGACCCTTTGGAAGTTCCAGAGGTTAGGTGTGATTAGCCTCGAGACGCCTCAGCGGAAATGGGCCTCATCTCGCCTGGAGGGGAGAACCTCCTGGATTTTCTCGAGTTGCGGCAGGTGCTCTCGACTTACGACGGGGACCTCAGGGACCCGCTCTGGTGGCCTCAGGAAAGGCCAGTCCCCATGCGAGTTGCTCGTGGGCCTCTCGGGATTCCTCTCCCGTCGATGCCGGGGCCTAAGACCTTGTGTGGAGTCGGTGCCGGAACCTTGAGATTCCTCTCCAGTGCTGACATGGATCTTGGGGTACTTCTGGAGTCTCCCCAGGGGAGTCAGTACCTCGTCTCCGATTGGGGGCATGCACGGTGCGCATTTCCTCCCGAGCTGTAGCAGCAGTGTCACGCTTCCCTTCGCGTGGATCAAGGGATCTGTGGCTTTCCCTCGAGGCTTCCCTCGAGGCTTTCCCACGAGGCTTTCCACAGGTCTGTCCCACGTGCCACCGTTGTGTGAGTCGATCCTCGGCTTGAAAGTCGAGGCAGTGCAGGGAAAACAGGTTTCCCTGGAATGGACTGGAGACATCTGGGGGACTCTGGGAATGGTGACACGACCCTGGAATTCCTCTCGCCTTTCCTTGTGGAGAGCGCCTCCTCTTGAGATGCGACGGGAACGCCGGGAATTCTGTCCCGACCACGCAGGGAAAGGATCCCTCCTCTCGAGCTATGAGGCGGAAAACGGGGCTCCTCTGGATGTGGCGGGACTCTCGTGCTTTCCTCTCGAGTGGAGACGAGTATGTCGGGGAACTTCTTGAGTTGCAGCAAGGGTGTGAAGGACCCTTTGGAAGTTCCAGAGGTTAGGTGTGATTAGCCTCGAGATGCCTCAGACGGAAATGGGCCTCATCTCGCCTGGAGGGAGAACCTCCTGGATTTTCTCGAGTTGCGGCAGGTGCTCTCGACTTACGACGGGGACCTCAGGGACCCGCTCTGGTGGCCTCAGGAAAGTCCAGTCCCCATGCGAGTTGCTCGGGGGCCTCTCGGGATTCCTCTCCCATCGATGACGGGGCCTAAGACCTATGTGTGGAGTCGGTGCCGGAACCTGAGGATTCCTCTCCAGTGCTGACATGGATCTTGGGGTACTTCTGGAGTCTCCCCAGGGGAGTCAGTCCTCGTCTCGAGTGGGGGCATGCACGTGCGCTTTCCTCCCGAGCTGTAGCAGCAGTGTCACGCTTCCCTTCGCGTGGATCAAGGGATCTGTGGCTTTCCCTCGAGGCTTTCCCACTAGGCTTTCCCGCGAGGCTTTTCCACAGGGCTGTCCCACGTGCCACCGTGGTGTGAGTCGATCCTCAGCTTGAAAGTCGAGGCAGTGCAGGGAAAACAGGTTTCCCTGGAATGGACTGAGACATCTGGGGGACTCTGGGAATGGTGGCACGACCCTGGAGTTCCTCTCGCCTTTCCTGTGGAGAGCGCCTCCTCTTGAGATGACGATGGGAACGCCGGGAATTCTTTCCCGACCACGCAGGGAAAGGATCCCTCCTCTCGAGCTAGGAGGCGGAAACGGGGCTCCTCTGGATGTGGGCGGACTCTCGTGCTTCCTCTCGAGTGGAGACGGGTAATGTCGGGGAACTTCTTGAGTTGCAGCAAGGGTGTGAAGGACCCTTTGGAAGTTCCAGAGGTTAGGTGCTGAATTAGCCTCGAGACGCCTCAGCGGAAATGGGCCTCATCTCGCCTGGAGGGGAGAACCTCCTGGATTTTCTCGAGTTTGCTGGCAGGTGCTCTCGACTTACGACGGGGACCTCAGGGACCCGCTCTGGTGGCCTCAGGAAAGGCCAGTCCCCATGCGAGTTGCTCCGGGGCCTCT
This sequence comes from Capra hircus, assembly GCF_001704415.2. NCBI lineage: Eukaryota > Metazoa > Chordata > Mammalia > Artiodactyla > Bovidae > Capra > Capra hircus. Next base: position 7,663 of record NW_017202730.1, read on the forward strand.
CGGGATTCCTCTCCCAGTCGATGCTGGGGCCTGAAGACCTTGTCGTGGATACGGTGCCGGAACCTGAGGATTCCTCTCCAGTGCTGACATGGATCTTAGGGTACTTCTGGAATCTCCCCAGGGGAGTCAGTCCTCGTCTCGAGTGGGGGCATGCACGTGCGCTTTCCTCCCGAGCTGTAGCAGCAGTGTCACGCTTCCCTTCGCGGGGAACAAGGGATCTGTGGCATTCCCTCGAGGCTTTCCCACGAGGCTTTCCCACGAGGCTTTCCTGCAGGGCTGTCCCACGTGCCACCGTGGTGTGAGTCGATCCTCGGCTTTAAGTCGAGGCAGTCCAGGGAAACAGGTTTCCCTGGAATGGACTGAGACATCTGGGGGACTCTGGGAGTGGTGGCATGACCTGGAGTTCCTCTGGCCTTTCCTGTGGAGAGCGCCTCCTCTTGAGATGCGACGGGAACGCCGGGAATTCTTTCCCGACCACGCAGGGAAAGGATCCCTCCTCTCGAGCTAGGAAGCGGAAAAGGGGCTCCTAAGGATGAGGGCGGGACTCTCGAGCTTCCTCTCGAGTGGAGACGGGTATGTCGGGGAACTTCTTGAGTTGCAGCAAGGGTGTGAAGGACCCTTTGAAAGTTCCAGAGATTAGGTGTGATAAGCCTCGAGACTCCTCAGCGGAAATGGGCCTCATCTCGCTTGGAGGGGATAACCTCCTGGATTTTCTCGAGTTGCCGCAGGTGCTCTCGGCTTACGACGGGGACCTCAGGGACCCGCTCTAGTGCCCTCAGGAAAGGCCCGTCCCCATGCGAGTTGCTCGTGCGCCTCTAGCGATTCCTCTCCCGTCTATGCCGGGGCCTGAGACCTTGTGTGGAGTCGGTGCCGGAACCTGAGGATTCCTCTCCAGTTCTGACATGGATCTTGGGGTACTTCTGGAGTCTCCCAGGGGAGTCAGTCCTCGTCGCGAGTGTGGCGTGCCCGTGCGCTTTCCTCCCGAGCTATAGCAGCAGTGTCACGCTTCCCTTTGCGTGGATCCAGGGATCTGTGGCTTTCTCTGTAGGCTTTCCCAAAAGGCTTTCCCACTAGGCTTTTCACAGGGCTGTCCCACGTGCCACCGAGGTCTGAGTCGATCCTCGGCTTGAAAGTCGAGGCATTGCGGGGAAAAGAGGTTTCCCTGGAATCGACTGAGACATCTGGGGGCTCTGGGAATGGTGGCACGACCCTGAGTTCCTCTCGCCTTTCCTGTGGAGAGCGCCTCTTCTTGAGATGCGACGGGAACGCCGGAAATTCTTTCCCGAGCACGCAGGGAAAGGATCCCTCCTCTCGAGCTATGAGGCTGAAACGGGGCTCTTCTGGTTGTGGGCGGGACTCTCGTGCTTCCTTTCGAGTGGAAACGGGTATGTCGGGGAACTTCTTGAGTTGCAGCAAGGGTGTGAAGGGCCCTTTGGAAGTTCCAGAGGTTAGGTGTGATTAACCTCGAGATGCCTCAGCGCAAATGGATCTCATCTCGCCTGGAGGGGAGAACCTCCTGGATTTTCTCGAGTTGCGCCAGGTGCTCTCAACTTACGACGGGGACCTCAGGGACCCGCTTTGGTGTCCTCAGGAAAGGCCAGTCACCATGCGAGTTGCTCGGAAGCCTCTCGTGATGTCTCTCCCTCTCCAGTGCTGTCTTGGATCTTGACTGGCCTTTCCTGAGGCCACCAGAGCGGGTCCCTGCGGTCCCCGTCGTAAGTCGAGAGCACCTGCCGCAACTCGAGAAAATCAAGGATGTTCTCCCCTCCAGGCAAAATGAAGCCTATTTCCGCTGACACATCTCAAGGCTAAGCACACTTAAACTCTGGAACTTCCAAAGGGTCCTTCACACCCTTGCTGCAAATCAAGAAGTTCCCCGACATACCCATCTCCACTCAAGAGGAAGCACGATAGTTCCGCCCACATCCAGAGGAGCCCCGTTTCCGCCTCATAGCTCGAGAGGAGGGATCCTTTCCCTGGGAGGTCGGGAAAGAATTCCCGGCGTTCCCGTCCCATCTCAAGAGGAGGCGCTCTTCACAGGAAAGGCGAGAGGAACTCCAGGGACATGCCACCATTCTCCGAGTCCCCCAGATGTCTCAGTCCATTCCAGGGAAACCTGTTTCCCCGCTCTGACTCGACTTTCAAGCCGAGGATCGACTCACACCACTGTGGCACGTGGGACAGCCCTGTGGCAAAGCCTCGTGGGAAAGCCTCGTGGGAAAGCCTCGAGGGAAAGCCGCAGATCCCTTGATCCACGCGAAGGGAAGCGCGACACTGCTGCTACAGCTGGGGAGGAAAGCGCACGTGCATGCCCTCAACCGAGACGAGGACTGACTCCCCTGGGGAGACTCCAGCAGTACACCAAGATCCATGTCAGCACTGGAGAGGAATCCTCAGGTTACAGCACCGACTCTACGTAAGGTCTGAGGCCCCGGCATCGACGGGAGAGGAATCCGGAGAGTGCCCCGAGCAACTCGCATGGGGACTGGAATTTCCTGAGGCCACCAGAGCGGGTCCCTGAGGTCCCCATCGTAAGTCGAGAGCACCTGCAGCAACTCTAGAATATCCAGGAGTTTCTCCCCTCCAGGCGAGATGAGGCCCATTTCCATTGAGGCATCTCGGGGCTAATCACACCTAACCTCTAGAACTGCCAAAGGGTCCTTCTCACCCTTGCTGCAACTCAAGAAGTTCCCCAACCTGCCCGTCTCCACTCGAGAGGAAGCACGAGAGTCTCTCCCACATGAGGAGGACCCCGTTTCCACCTCATAGCTGGAAAGAAGGGATGCTTTCCCTGCGTGGTCGGGAAAGAATTTCCGGCATTCCCGTCGCATCTCAAGAGTAGGCGCTCTCCACAGAAAAGGCGAGAGGAACTCCAGGGTCGTGCCACCATTCCCAGATTCCCTCAGATGTCTCAGTCCATTCCAGGGAAACTTGTTTTCCCTGCACTGCCTCGACTTTCAAGCCGAGGATCAACTCACACCACGGTGGCACGTGGGACAGCCCTGTGGGAAAGCCTCGTGGAAAAGCCTCGAGGGAAAGCCTTCAGGGAAAGCCACTGATACCATGATCCAATCGCCAAGAAGTGTGACACTGCTGCTACAGCTCGGGAGGAAAGCGCACGTGCATGCCCCCACTCGAGACGAGGACTGACTCCCCTGGGGAGACTTCAGAAGTACCCCAAGATCCATGTCAGCACTGTTAGGAAACCTCAGGTTCCGGCACCGACTCCACACAAAGTCTTAGGCCCCGGCATCGACGGGAGAGGAATCCCGAGAGGCCCCCGAGCAACTTGCATGGGGACTGTCCTTTCCTGAGTCCACCAGAGCGGGTCCCTGAGGTCCCTGTCGTAAGTCGAGAGCACCTGCCGCAACTCGAGAAAATTCAGGAGTTTCTCCCCTCCAGGCGAGATGAGGCCCATTTCCACTGAGGCATCTCGACGCTAATCACACCTAACCTCTGGAACTTGCAAAGCGTCCTTCACACCCTTCCTGCAACTCAAGAAGTTCCCCCACATACCCGTCGACACTCGAGAGGAAGTACGAGAGTCCCGCCCACATCCAGAGGAGCCCCGTTTCCGCCTCCTAGCTCGAGAGGAGGGATCCTTTCCCTGCTTGGTGGGGAAAGAATTTCCGGCGTTCCCGTTGCATCTCAAGAGGTGGTGCTCTCCACAGGAAAGGCGAGAGGAAGTCCAGGGTCGTGACACCATTCCCAGAGTCCCCCAGATGTCTCAGTCCATTCCAGGGAAACCTGTTTTCCCTGCACTGCCTCGACTTTCAAGCCCAGGGTCGACTTTCACCACGGTGGCACGTGGGACAGCCCTGTGGGAAAGCCTCGTGGGAAAGTCTCGTGGGAAAGCCTCGAGGGAAAGCCACAGATCCCTTGATCCACGCGAAGGGAAGCGTGACACTGCTGCTACAGCTCGGGAGGAAAGCACACGTGCATGCCCCCACTCGAGACGAGGACTGACTCCCCTGGGGAGACTCCAGAAGTACCCCAAGATCCATGTCAGCACTGGAGAGGAATCCTCTGGTTCTGGCACCGACTCCAAACAAGGTCTTAGGCCCAGGCATCGACGGGAGAGGAAACCTGAGAGGCCACCGTGCAACTCGCATGCGGACTGGCATTTCCTCAGGCCAACAGAGCGGTTCCCTGAGGTCCCCGTCATAGGTCGAGAGCACCTGCCGCAACTTGAGAAAATCCAGGTGGTTGTCCCTTCCAGGAGAGATGGGCCCATTTCCGCTGGGGCGTCTCGAGGCTAATCACACCTAAGCTCTGGAATTTCCAAAGGGTCCTTCACACCCTTGCTGCAACTCAAGAAGTTCCACGACATACCCGTCTCCACTCGAGAGGAGGCACGAGAGTCCCGCCCACATCCAGAGGAGCCCCGTTTCCTGACTCATAGCTCGAGAGGAGGGATCCTTTCCCAGCGTGATAGCGAAAGAATTCTCGGGAGTCACTCTCCACAGGAAAGGCGAGAGGAACTCCCTGTCATGCCACCATTCCCAGAGTCCCCCAGATGTCTCAGTCAATTCCAGGAAATCCTGTTTTCCCTGCACTGCCTCGACTTTCCAAGCTGGGGATCAACTCACACCATGGTGGTACGTGGGACAGCCCTGTGGGAAAGCCTCGTGAGAAAGCCTCGAGGGAAAGCCACAGATCCCTTGATTCACGCGCAAGGGAAGCGTGACACTGCTGCTACAGCTCGGGAGGAAAGCGCACGTGCATGCCCCCACTCGAGACGAGGACTGACTTCCCTCGGGAGACTCCAGTAGTACCCCAAGATCCATGTCAGCACTGGAGAGGAATCCTCAGGTTCCGGCACCGACTCCGTACAAGGTCTCAGACCCCGGCATCAACGGGAGAGGAATCCCAAGAGGCCATCGAACAACTCGCATGGAGCCTGGCCTTTCCTCAGGACACCGGAGAGGGTTCCTGAGGTCCCCGTCGTAATTCTAGAGCACCTGCCACACTCGAGAAAATCCAGGAAGTTCTCCCCTCCAGGCGAGATGAGGCCCATTTCCGCTGAGGCGTCTCGAGGCTAATAACACCTAACCTCTGGAACTTCCAAAGAGTCTTTCACAGTCATGCTGCAACTCAAGAAGTTCCCCGACATACCCGTCTCCACTCAAGAGGAAGCACGAGTGTCCCGGCCACATCCAGAGGAGCTCCGTTTCCGGCTCGTAGCTCGAGATGAGCGATCCTTTCCCTGATTGGTCGGGAAAGAATTCCCGGCATTCCCATCGCATCTCAAGAGGAGGCGCTCTCCAAAGGAAAGGGGAGAGGAACTGCAGGGTCGTGCCACCATTCCGAGACTCACCCAGATGTCTCAGTCCATTCCACAGGAACCTGTTTTCCCTGCACTGCCTTGGCCTTCATGCCGAGGATCGACTCACACCACCGTCACACGTGGGACAGACCTGTTGGAAAGCCTAGTGGGAAAGACTCGAGGGAAAGCCACAGATCCCTTGGTCCAGGCATGGGGAAGCGTGACACTGCTGCTACAGCATGGGAGGAAAGGGCACGCTCATGCCCCCACTCGAGACGAGGCCTGACTCCCTTGTGGAGACTCGAGAAGTACCACAAAATCCATGTCAGCACTGGAGAGGAATCCTCAGCTTCCGGCCCCGACTCCACACAAGGTCTTAGGCCCCGGCATCGACGGGAGAGGAATCACGAGAGGCCCCCTAGCAACACGCATGATGACTGGCGTTTCCTGCGGCCGCCAGAGCGGGTCCCTGAAGTCCCCGTCGTAACTCGAGAGCACCTGCTGAAACTCGGGAATATCCAGGAGCCTCTCCATTCCAGGCGACATGAGGCCCATTTCCGCTGAGGCATCTCGAGACTAACCACACCTAACCTCTGGAACTTCCAAAGGGTCCTTCACACCCTTGCTGCAACTCAAGAAGTTCCCCGACATACCCGTTCCTCTTCACATTCAGCCATAATGGTGGTGTCATCTGCATATCTAAGTTTATTGATATTTCTACCGGCAATCTTGATTCCAGCTCATGTATCTTCCATCCCAGCATTTTTCATGATGTACTCTGCATAGAAGTTAAATAAACAGGGTGACAATATACAGCCTTTGCATACTCCTTTTCCTTTTTGGAACCAGTCTGTTGTTCCATGTCCTACTCTAACTGTTGCTTCCTGACCTTCATCCAGATTTCTCAAGAGGCAGGTTAGGTGGTCTGGTATTCCCATCTCTTTCAGAATTGTGGCTAAAACAACAGTATAAGGACCTTTCCGATGTCAGGCCAAGGAATTGTGTTTCCAGTCATTGAGCCACACCTGATCACTGAGCACAAATTCATGAATCTGTTCCTCAAGGGGGAATGATATTCTTTTTTATACAAACTTAGTTACCTGATTTATTACCTTACCTAATTGTTCCATCTGCTGTGAAATCCCACCCCCTTACTTGTGGCAAATCTGCTAACACCTGCCTCACTGTGGGAGGGGGTCTCCCATAGAAAATTTCATAAGGACAACAACTATGGGAACGTGCAGTTACCCGTAATATGAGTAAGTCTGCCGGAAGCAAGCCCATCCATGTACAGTCAGTCTCTATGATCCATTTTGAAAGTGTCTCTTCAAGAGTTTGGTTGTTTCTTTCCACCATTCCAGAACACTGGGGCCTATATGCTGTATGTAATTTCCACTGATATTTAGAGCTTCACATACCTGTTAATTAACGCGGCTGCAAAGACAGGGCCATTGTCGGATTCTATACTGGTTGGAAACCCAAGTCTGGGAATTATTTCTCAAATCAGCGAGCTACTTCGTTTTCTTTTTCAGATCAGGTAGGGAAGGCCTCTGCCCAACCGGAGAAGGTACCTACTATTCTAGTAAGTTATGATAACAGGTGACTGCCTTTGCTTCCCCGAAGGACACTCGCTTTCCCTGTATCCTGAGAACTCCACGTCTCAGCCAGTTGGAAAAGCGCTTCTTGGAGGTCATTATTCAGGGGCAATTTCCCCTGGAGCCCGGGGCCATAGGGAGCGGCTCCACACTCCCAGGGAAAGGCAGAGCCACAGCCACACATCTGTCCCATCCCCTTTGCTCTGTAGGAGAGCTCTAGTGAGCCTAGGTCTGTCAGGAAAATTCTTGGCTCCTATGGGGACACATTCTATGTGTGAAACTGCATCCAGGACCTAGGGGCCACAGGGCGCCTGTTTCTCTCGGGGGCAGAGGGGTGGGGGGCCTGAAGCAGTGCGGCCCAGCAACAGCTTCCACATCCATCCAATTGCTCTTTTCTTACCTCTGATAGAACTAGCTTTGTTCCAGCCTTTGGCAATTTGGAGGCAAGCGGGCCCCACTTCCTCCCCAAGGAGGCATGGGACCTACTTTGAGTGGAAAGGCCCCTCACGGAGCTGAACCCAGGAAGGCACCCAGTCATGTCTGACACATTCCTGCATCCTGCTTCTTCATGAGCAATACCGCTATAAGCTAGGAATGTCTTTCCAAGGCTCAGAAAGGACAGGGGAGATGCATGGTGCTGCCTCTGGAATTTCGGTCCTCTGAGCAGACCTGGAGGTCTCCCCTTGAAGAAGCTAACCAGTTTCTTCCAAATACAGGCTTGCAAACACACACTGGGTGGCTGCCTCTTCTTCCCTGTAGGACGATCACTTTCCCCGCATCCTGTGAACTCTGCATCACAGCCTGCTGGAAAAGCGCTTCTTGGAGGTCATTTTTCAGGGACAATTTTCCCTGGAGCCCGGGGCCATAGGGAGGGCCCCATGCTCGCTGGGAAAGGCAGAGTCACATCCACAGTCTGTTCTACCCCTTTTGCCCTGTAGGAGAGCTCTAGTGAGCCTAGGTCTGTCAGGAAAATTCTTGGCTCCTATGGGGACACACCCTGTGTGTTAACCTGCATATCGGACCTAGGGGCCACAGGGCGCCTGTTCCTCTCGGGGGGGACCCTGAAGTGGTGCGGCCCAGCAACAGCCTGAACATCCATCCGATTGCTCTTTTCTTCCTTCTGATAGAGCTAGCTTTGCTTCTCGCTTTGGCATTTCGGAAGCCAGGGGGAGCCCCACCGCTGTTGTCCTGGGGTCTATTGGAGGTACCGGGTCTATTGGACCCCAGCATGGCACTCGACCCCCTCAGACACACTCCCGCAGCCTCCTTCCCCATGGGCAGGACTGTTCTGACCTAGGAATGTGTTCCCAAGGCTCAGAAAATGCAGGGAGACACACGGCCCTGACTCTGGAACTGAGGCCGTTGGAGCAGGCCTGGAGGTCTGACGTCTGAGACGCCAAACACTTGCTGCAAGATACAGGTGTGAAAACACACTCTCTGGGGCTGCCTTTCCTTCCTCCAAGGAAGAGAGCTTTTCCAGTCTCCTCCGTGCTGAGTCATACAAGGCTGCAAAGGTCTGGCTTAGAGGGCATTTCTCAGCGGCAATGGCCCCTGAGGCCCTGCACCCAGGGAGGGATCCTACCCTCCCAGGGGAAGTCAAAGCAACCTCCAAACAGCTGTTCTCTCATGTTTCCTCTGCAGGAGGGAGCTAGTGAGCCCAGGTCTGTCTGGAACGTTCTTGGATCCTGCGGGGAAATCATCCTGGGAGCCCACCTGGATACCAGTCGTAGGGGCTAAAATTCGCATTTTCCTTCCTTGGAGCCCTAACGCAGTACAGCCTAGCAACTGCTTGAAAATCCATCCTGTTGCTGTTTTCTTCCCTCTGACAGAGCGAGCTTTGCTCCCCATTTTGGGATTTCAGAAGCAAGGTGGTGGCCTGCAACTCCTTGCCTGGGGTCCATTGGAGGTGCAAGGTGCCCTCGACCAGGTGACCCCAGCATGACACCTGGCCCCCTCAGACACACTCCCGCAGCCTGCTTCCCCATGGGCAGGACTGCTCTCACCTAGGAATGTGTTTGCAAGGCCAGGAAACTGCAGGGAGACACAAGACCCTGATTCTGGCATTGAGTCTGTTGGAACAGGCCTGCAGGTCTTCTGTCTAACAAGCCAAACACTTGCTGCAAGATACAGGCCTGAAAACACACTCTTGGGCTGCCTTTCCTTCCTCCAAGGAAGAGAGTTTTCTCAGACTCCTGTGGGCTGAGAGCCACACAGGGCTGAAAAGCACTTGCTGGGAGATTCTTTTTCATTGGCCATGGCCCCTGAGGCCCTGTGCTCAGGGAGGGCTCCCTCCCTCCCAGGGAAAGTCAAAGGAAGCTCCAAACGGCTGTTCAATCATGTTTCTGAGAGAGTCATTGCCAAGGCAGGTTTCTAAGAAGTTCAAGGGTCCCCAAGGAGAGAGGGGTCTAGAATTCTCAAGGAGGAAGAAAGGACAAACTGTTTTCCCCTCTACATTCCTTAGGATTATATAACAATCATGCATCCTTCTTGAGGACGGTCTCTGGAAAAAACCTCCTGGCTAATCCTGTTATCTTAAAATGTCAATTATGGGAGTAGGTCTAGTGAGTCTTTACAACCTCCAGACATTCTTTTGTTCGTTGTCATAACTTATTGGAGAGTATATAACTCCATTACCAACACTAGCAAGGGGTACGCTTTCTGCCCCTTGTGATGTCTCTGTCAGAAGCTTTCTCTATCTCCTTTATCCTTTAATAAAACTCTATTGCACAAAAGCTCTGAGCAATCAAGCCTCGTCTTGGGCCCTGGATTGAATTCTTCTCCTCCATAAGCCAAGAATCCCAGCATCTTTTCGTGGTTCAGCAACAATATTTCATTTCCTCTGCAGGAGAGAGCTAGTGAGCTTAGGTCTGTCTGGAACATTCTTGGATCCTGTGGGGAAAATATCCTGTGCACACATCTGGATACTGGGCCTAGAGGCCAAAATTTGCATTTCTTTCCCGGGGAGCCCTAACGTGGTGTGACTTAGCAACTGCTTGAAAATCCATCCCATTGCTGTTTTCCTCCTTCTGACAGAGCTAGCTTTGTTCCCTGCTTTGGGATATCTCAACCGAAGGGCCGATCCATAGCTACTCGCCTGGGGCCCATTGGATGTGCAAGGTGCCCTCGACTAGGTGACCCTAGCATGGCACTCAGCCCGCTCAGACACACTCCCGAGGCTTCTTTCTCATGGGAAGCACTGCTCCAACCTAGGAATGTGTCTGCAATGCTTGGAAAGTGCAGTGAGACACACAGCCCTGACTCTGCAATTGAGGCCCTCAGAGCAAGCCTGCAGCTCTGATGTCTGAGAAGCAAAACACTTGCTGCAAAGAGAGGCCTGAAAACACACTCTCTGTGGATGACTTTCCTTCCTCTAAGGAAGATAGTTTTCCCAGTCTCCTGCTTCCTGAATGTCACACAGCTGGAATGCGCTTGCTTGGAGGTCGTGATTCAGTGGCAATGACCCCTGAGGCCCTTTGCCCAGGGAGGGCTCCCACACTCACAGGCAAATCAAAGCAACTTCCAAGTGAGTCAGCTCTTCACATCAAATGGCCACAGTATTGGAGTTTCAGGTTCAGTATTAGTCCTTCCAATGTATATTCAGACCTGATTTCCTTTAGGATGGAGTGGTTGCGTCTCCTTGTAATCTAAGCGACCTACAAGCATCTTCTCCAACACCACAGTTCAAAAGCATCCAATTTTCAGCTGTCACTTTCTTTATAGTACATCTTTCATATCCATCCATGACATATGGAAAAACCATAGCCTTGACTGGATGGATCTTTGTTGGCAAAGCAACGTCTCGGCTTTTTAATATGCTGTCTAGTTTGGTCATCACTTTTCTTCCAAGTCATAAATATGTTTTAAGTTCATGGAGGCAGCCATCACCTGCAGTGATTTCCAAGCCCCCAAAATAGTCTGCTGCTGTTTCCAATGTTTTCCATCTATTTGCCATGAAGTGATGAGACTGGATGCAATGATTTTAGTTTTCTGAATGCTGAGCTTTAAGCTAACTTTTTCACTCTCCTCTTTCACTTTCATCAGGAGACTCTTTAGTTCTTATACACTTTCTGCCATAAGGGTGGTGTCGTCTGCATATCTGAGATTCTTGATATTTCTCCCAGCAATCTGGATTCCAGCGTGTGCTTCCTCCAGCCCAGTGTTTCTCATGATGTACTCTGCATATAAGTTAAATAAGCAGGCTGACAATATACAGCCTTGACATATTCCTTTTCCTATTTAGAACCAACTTGTTCCATGTCCAGTTCGAACTGTTTCTTCCTGACCTGCATACAGGTTTCTCAAACACAAGGAGAGATACCCAGTTCCAGAAAAAAAGACATACTATTTCTGCTTTATTGACTATGCCAAAGCCTTTGACTGTGTGGATCACAATAACTGGGAAAAATTCTGAAGAGATGGGAATACCAGACCACCTGACCTGTCTCT
>NW_017202731.1:0-6274 GCF_001704415.2 Capra hircus
ACTCTGGCTCCCCCCGTGTCTTTCTCTCTCTTTTTCTTCTTCTACTTTCCTTCTCTCTGCTCTTTACTTTAACTTCAGGCTGAATCTCCACCTGGGAGTGCGGAGGCTAGCAAGGTCTACTTACTTGCCCTGGCTGTTAAGACCCGCATGAAAGGGAGCTTAAGGCGAGGCACCCTTAGATATTCAAGGGGCGCCGGTGGCCCAACGTAGGTGGTGCAAATTCCTTGTGTGGAATTTTAATCGGCCTTCGGCGTAAACCAAGATATTCAGCCCTCTTCCCTCCACTTAATCTTCTTACTACACTATAGTTTCAAATCTAATCTTACATTAATAAATAAACAAGTCTTTCCACGCCAACGACGTCCACAGTTCGAATTCCCTGGATCCACCGGGGCTGGAGCCCAGCATAAGACCTTGTGTGGAGTCGGGGCCGGAACCTGAGGATTCCTCTCCAGTGCTGACATGGATCTTGGGGTATTTCTGGAGTCTCCCCAGGGGAGTTAGTCCTCATCTCCAGTGGGGCATACACGTGCGCTTTCCTCCCGAGCTGTAGCAGCAGTGTCACGCTTCCCTTCGCGTGGATCAAGGGATCTGTGTCTTTCCCTCGAGTCTTTCCACGAGGCTTTCCCACGAGGCTTTCCCACAGGGCTGTCCACGTGCTACCGTGGTGTGAGTGACCTCGGCTTGAAAGTCGAGGCAGTGCAGGGAAGACAGGTTTTCCTGGAATGGGCTGAGAAATCTGGGGGACTCTGGGAATGGTGGCACGACCTGGAGTTCCTCTCGCTTTCCTGTGGAGAGCGCCTCCTCTTGAGATGCGACCGGAACTCCAGGAATTCTTTCCCGCCAACGCAGGGACAATTATCGCTCCTCTCGAGCTAGCAGGCGGAAACCGGGATCCTCTGGATGTGGGCGGGACTTCGTGCTTCCTCTCGAGTGGAGACGAGTATGTCGGGGAACTCCTTGAGTTGCAGCAAGGGCGAGAAGGACCCTTTGGAAGTTCCAGATGTTAGATTTGATTAGCCTCAAGACGCTTCAGTGGAATTGGGCCTCATCTCGCCTGGAGGGGAGAACCTCCTGGATTTTTCTCGAGTTGCGGCAGGAGCTCTCGACTTACGACAGGGACCTCAGGGACCGCTCTGGTGGCCCAGGAAAGGCCAGTCCCCATGCGAGTTGCTCGGGGGCCTCTCGGGATTCCTCTCCCGTCAATGCCGGGGCCTAAGACCTTGTGTGGAGTCGGTGCCGGAACCTGAGGATTCCTCTCCAGTGCTGACATGGATCTTGGGGACTTCTGGAGTCTCCCCAGGGGAGTCAGTCCTCGTCTCGAGTGGGGGCATGCACGTGCGCTTTCCTCCGAGCTGTAGCAGCAGTGTCACGCTTCCCTTCGCGTGGATCAAGGGATCTGTGGCTTTCCCTCGAGGCTTTCCACGGCTTTCCCACGAGCTTTCCCACAGGGCTGTCCACGTGCCACCGTGGTGTGAGTCGATCCTGGGCTTGAAAGTCGAGGCAGTGCAGGGAAAACAGGTTTCCCTGGAATGGACTGAGACATCTGGGGGACTCTGGGAATGGTGGCACGACCTGGAGTTCCTCTCGCCTTTCCTGTGGAGAGCGCCTCCTCTTGAGATGCCACAGGAACGCCGGGAATTCTTTCCCGACCACGAGGGAAAGGATCCCTCCTCTCGAGCTAGGAGGCGAAACGGGGCTCCTCTGGATGTGGGCGGAACTCTCGTGCTTCCCCTCGAGTGGAGACGGGTATGTCGGGGAACTTCTTGAGTTGCAGCAAGGTGTGAAGGACCCTTTGGAAGTTCCAGAGTTAGATGTGATTAGCCGAGACGCATCAGCGAAAAGGGCCTCATCTCGCCTGGAGGGAGAACCTCCTGGATTTTCTCGAGTTGCGGCAGGTGCTCTCGACTTACGACGGGACCTCAGGGACCCGCTCTGGTGGCCTCAGGAAAAGGCCAGTCCCCATGCGAGTTGCTCGGGAGCCTCTCGTGATGTCTCTCCCTCTCCAGTGCTGTCTTGGATCTTGACTGGCCTTTCCTGAGGCCACGAGAGCGGTCCCTGCGTCCCCGTAAGTCGAGAGCACCTGCCGCAACTGGAGAAAATCAAGGATGTTCTCCCCTCCAGGCAAAATGAAGCCTATTTCCGCTGACACATCTCAAGGCTAAGCACACTTAAACTCTGGAACTTCCAAAGGGTCCTTCACACCCTTGCTGCAAATCAAGAAGTTCCCCGACATACCCGTCTCCACTCGAGAGGAAGCACGAGAGTTCCGCCCACATCCAGAGGAGCCCCGTTTCCGCCTCATAGCTCGAGAGGAGGGATCCTTTCCCTGCGAGGTCGGAAAGAATTCCCGGCGTTCCCGTCGCATTCAAGAGGAGGCGCTCTCCACAGGAAAGGCGAGAGGAACTCCAGGGACATGCCACCATTCTCCGAGTCCCCCAGATGTCTCAGTCCATTCCAGGGAAACCTGTTTTCCCGCACTGACTCGACTTTCAAGCCGAGGATCGACTCACACCACTGTGGCACGTGGGACAGCCCTGTGGCAAAGCCTCGTGGAAAGCCTCGAGGGAAAGCCACAGATCCCTTGATCCACGCGAAGGGAAGCGCGACACTGCTGCTACAGCTGGGGAGGAAAGCGCACGTGCATGCCCTCAACGAGACGAGGACTGACTCCCCTGGGGAGACTCCAGCAGTACACCAAGATCCATGTCAGCACTGGAGAGGAATCCTCAGGTTACAGCACCGACTCTACGTAAGGTCTGAGGCCCGGCATCGACGGGAGAGGAATCCGAGAGGCCCCGAGCAACTCGCATGGGGACTGGAATTTCCTGAGGCCACCAGAGCGGGTCCCTGAGGTCCCCATCGTAAGTCGAGAGCACCTGCCGCAACTCGAGAATATCCAGGAGTTTCTCCCCTCCAGGCGAGATGAGGCCCATTTCCATTGAGGCATCTCGGGGCTAATCACACCTAACCTCTAGAACTGCCAAAGGGTCCTTCACACCCTTGCTGCAACTCAAGAAGTTCCCCAACATACCCGTCTCCACTCGAGAGGAAGCACGAGAGTCCCTCCCCACATGAGGAGGAGCCCCGTTTCCACCTCATAGCTCGAAAGAAGGATCCTTTCCCTGCGTGGTCGGGAAAGAATTTCCGGCATTCCCGTCGCATCTCAAGAGTAGGCGCTCTCCACAGAAAAGGCGAGAGGAACTCCAGGGTCGTGCCACCATTCCCAGATTCCCTCAGATGTCTCAGTCCATTCCAGGGAAACTTGTTTTCCCTGCACTGCCTCGACTTTCAAGCCGAGGATCGACTCACACCACGGTGGCACGTGGGACAGCCCTGTGGGAAAGCCTCGTGGAAAAGCCTCGAGGAAAGCCTTCAGGGAAAGCCACTGATACCATGATCCAATCGCCAAGAAGCGTGACACTGCTGCTACAGCTCGGGAGGAAAGCGCACGTGCATGCCCCCACTCGAGACGAGGACTGACTCCCCTGGGGAGACTTCAGAAGTACCCCAAGATCCATGTCAGCACTGTCAGGAATCCTCAGGTTCCGGCACCGACTCCACACAAAGTCTTAGGCCCGGCATCGACGGGAGAGGAATCCCGAGAGGCCCCCGAGCAACTTGCATGGGGACTGGCCTTTCCTGAGGCCACCAGAGCGGGTCCCTGAGGTCCCTGTCGTAAGTCGAGAGCACCTGCCGCAACTCGAGAAAATTCAGGAGGTTCTCCCCTCCAGGCGAGATGAGGCCCATTTCCACTGAGGCATCTCGACGCTAATCACACCTAACCTCTGGAACTTGCAAAGCGTCCTTCACACCCTTGCTGCAACTCAAGAAGTTCCCCGACATACCCGTCGACACTCGAGAGGAAGTACGAGAGTCCCGCCCACATCCAGAGGAGCCCCGTTTCCGCCTCCTAGCTCGAGAGGAGGGATCCTTTCCCTGCGTGGTGGGGAAAGAATTTCCGGCGTTCCCGTTGCATCTCAAGAGGGGGTGCTCTCCACAGGAAAGGCGAGAGGAATCCAGGGTCGTGACACCATTCCCAGAGTCCCCAGATGTCTCAGTCCATTCCAGGGAAACCTGTTTTCCCTGCACTGCCTCGACTTTCAAGCCCAGGGTCGACTTTCACCACGGTGGCACGTGGACAGCCCTGTGGGAAAGCCTCGTGGGAAAGCTCGTGGGAAAGCCTCGAGGGAAAGCCACAGATCCCTTGATCCAGGCGAAGGGAAGCGTGACACTGCTGCTACAGCTCGGGAGGAAAGCACACGTGCATGCCCCCACTCGAGACGAGGACTGACTCCCCTGGGGAGACTCCAGAAGTACCCAAGATCCATGTCAGCACTGGAGAGGAATCCTCTGGTTCTGGCACCGACTCCAAACAAGGTCTTAGGCCCCGGCATCGACGGGAGAGGAATCCTGAGAGGCCACCGTGCAACTCGCATGGGGACTGGCATTTCAGGCCAACAGAGCGGTTCCCTGAGGTCCCCGTCATAGGTCGAGAGCACCTGCCGCAACTTGAGAAAATCCAGGTGGTTGTCCCTTCCAGGAGAGATGGGCCCATTTCCGCTGGGGCGTCTCGAGGCTAATCACACCTAAGCTCTGGAATTCCAAAGGGTCCTTCACACCCTTGCTGCAACTCAAGAAGTTCCCCGACATACCCGTCTCCACTCGAGAGGAGGCACGAGAGTCCCGCCACATCCAGAGGAGCCCCGTTTCCGTCTCATAGCTCGAGAGGAGGGATCCTTTCCCAGCGTGATAGCGAAAGAATTCTCGGGAGTCACTCTCCACAGGAAAGGCGAGAGGAACTCCCCCCATTCCAGAGTCCCCAGATGTCTCAGTCAATTCCAGGAAATCCTGTTTTCCCTGCACTGCCTCGACTTTCAATCCGGGATCACTCACACCACGGTGGCACGTGGGACAGCCCTGTGGGAAAGCCTCGTGGGAAAGCCTCGAGGGAAAGCCACAGATCCTTGATTCACGCGAAGGGAAGCGACACTGCTGCTACAGCTCGGGAGGAAAGCGCACGTGCATGCCCTCAGACGAGGACTGACTCCCCCCCTGGGGAGACTCCAGTAGTACCCAAGATCATGTCAGCACTGGAGAGGAATCCTCAGGTTCCGGCACCGACTCCGTACAAGGTCTCAGACCGGCATCAACGGGAGGAATCCCGAGAGGCCATCGAACAACTCGCATGGAGCTGGCCTTTCCTCAGGACACCGGAGAGGTCCCTGAGGTCCCCGTCGTAATTCTAGAGCACCTGCCACACTCGAGAAAATCCAGGAGGTTCTCCCTCCAGGCGAGATGAGGCCAATTTCCGCTGAGGCGTCTCGAGGCTAATCACACTAACCTCTGGAACTTCCAAAGGTTCCTTCACACCTTAGCTGCACTCAAGAAGTTCCCCGACACACCCTCTCACTCCAGAGGAAGCAAGGGTCCCGGCCACATCCAGAGGAGCTCCCGTTTCCGCCTCCAAGCTAAAGATGAGGGATCCTTCCCTGCTTCCTCGGGATAGAATTCCCGACGTTTCCGACGCTTCTCAAGAGGAGGCCCACTGCACAGGAAAGGCGAGAAAAACTCATGGGTCGTGCCACCATTCCAAGAGTCCCCCAGATATCTCAGTCCATTCCAGAGGATCCTGTTTTCCCTGCACTGCTTCGACTTTCACGCCCGAGGATCGACTCACACCACGGTGGCACGTGGGAGGGCCCTGTGGGAAAGCCTCGTGGGAAAGCCTTGAGGGAAAGCCACAGATCCCTTGATCCACGCGAAGGGAAGCATGACACTGCTGCTACAGCACGGGAGGAAAGCGCACGTGCATGCCCCCACTCGAGACGAGGACTGACTCCCCTTGGGAGACTCCAGAGTACCCAACATGCATGTCAGCCTTAGAGGAATCCTCAGATTCCGGCCCGACTCCACACAAGGTCTTAGGCCCTGGCATCGACGGGAGTGGAATAGCGGACAGGCCTCCTAGCAACTCGCATGGGGACTGGCCTTTCCTGAGGTCACCAGAGCGGGTCCCTGAGGTCCCCATCGTAAGTCGAGAGCACCTGCCGCAACTCGGTAAAATCCAGGCGGTTCTCCCCTCCAGGCGAGATGAGGCCATTTCCCTGAGGTGTCTCGAGGCTAATGACACGTGACTCTGGAACTTCCAAAGAGTCTTTCACAGTCATGCTGCAACTCAAGAAGTTCCCGACATACCCGTCTCCACCTCAGAGGAAGCACGAGTGTCCCGGCCACATCCAGAGGAGCTCCGTTTCCGGCTCATAGCTCGAGA
>NW_017202732.1:0-6273 GCF_001704415.2 Capra hircus
GTCCCCAGGAAAGTCATTCTGCATCTCGAGTGGGGCATGCACATGCGATTTCCTCCCGAGCTGTAGCAGCAGTGTCACGCTTCCCTTCGCGTGGATCAAGGGATCTGTGGCTTTCCCTCGAGGTTTCCACAGGGCTGTCCCACGTGCCACCGTGAAGTGAGTCGATCCTCAGCTTGAAAGTCGAGACAGTGCAGGGAAACAGGTTTCCCTGGAATGGACTGAGACATCTGGGGGACTCTGGGAATGGTGGCACGACCCTGGAGTTCCTCTCGCCTTTCCTGTGGAGAGCGCCTCCTCTTGAGATGACCGGAACGCCAGGAATTCTTTCTCGACCACGCAGGGAAAGGATCCCCGCCTCTCGAGCTACGGGCGAAACGGGTTCCTCTGGATGTTGGCGGGGTTCTCGTGCTTCCTCTTGAGTGAGACGGGTATGTCGGGAACTTCTTGAGTTGCAGCAAGGTGTGAAGGACCCTTTGGAAGTTCGAGACGTTCGATGTGATAGCCTCGAGACGTCTCAGCGGAAATGGGCCTCATCTCGCCTGGAGGGAGAACCTCCTGGACTTTGTCGAGTTGCCGCAGTTGCTCTTTACTTACGACGGGACCTCAGGGACCGCTCTGGTGGCCTCAGGAAAGGCCAGTCCCCATGCGAGTTGCTCGGGGCCTCTCGGATTCCTCTCCCGTCGATGCCGGGGCCTAAGATCTTGTGTGGAGTCGGTGCCGGAACCTGAGCATTCCTCTCCAGTGCTGACATGGATCTTGGAGTATTTCTGGAGTCTTCCCAGGGGAGTCAGTCCTCGTCTCGAGTGGGTCATGCACCTGCCCTTTCCTCCGAGCTGTAGCAGCAGTGTCCCGCTTCCCTTCGCGTGGATCAAGGATCTGTGGCTTTCCTCGAGGCTTTCCACGAGGCTTTCCCACAGGGGCTGTCCCACGTGCCACCGTGGTGTGAGTCGATCCTCGGCTTGAAAGTCGAGGCAGTGGAGGGAAAAAGGTTTCCCTGGAATGAACTGAGATATCTGGGGGACTCTGGAATGGTGGCACGACCCTGGAGTTCCTCTTGCCTTTCCTGTGGAGAGCACCTCCTCTTGAGATGCGACGGGAAACGCCGGGAATTCTTTCCCGACCACGCAGGGAAAGGATCCTCCTCTCGAGCTAGGAGACGGAAACGGGGCTCCTCTGGATGTGGCGGGACTCTCATGCTTCCTCTCGAGTGGAGCTGGGTATGTCAGGGAACTATTTCAGTTTCAGCAAGGGTGTGAAGGACCCGTTGGAAGTTCCAAGGTTAGGTGTGATTAGCCTCGAGACACCTCAGCGGAAATGGGTCTCATCATCGACTGGAGGGGAGAACCTCCTGAATTTCTCGAGTTGCAGTAGGTGCTCTCGACTTACGACGGGGACCTCAGTGACGCGCTCTGGTGGCCTCAGGAAAGGCCAGTCCCCATGCGAATTGCTCGGGGGCCTCTCGGGATTCCTCTCCTGTTGATGCTGCAGCCTAAGACTTGTGTGTAGAAACTGCTGGAAGCTGAGGATTCCTCACTATTGCTGACATGGATCTTGGGGTACTTCTGGAGTCTCCCCAGGGAAGTCAGTCCTCGTCTCGAGGGGGCATGCACGTGCGCTTTCCTCCAGAGCTGTTTCAGCAGTGTCACGCTTCCATTCACGGATTAAGGAATCTGTGGCTTTCCCTCGAAGCTTTCCCACAAGGCTTTCCACGAGGCTTTCCCACAGGCTGTCCCAGTGCCACCGTGGTGCGAGTCGATCCTCGGCTGAAAGTCAAGTCAGTGCAGGGAAAACAGGTTTCCCTGGAATGGAATGAGACATCTGGGGGACTGTGGGAATGGTGGCACGATCCTGGAGTTCCTCTCGCCATTCCTGTGGAGAGCGCCTCCTCTTGAGATG
Organism: Capra hircus; assembly: GCF_001704415.2. Classification (NCBI taxonomy): domain Eukaryota; kingdom Metazoa; phylum Chordata; class Mammalia; order Artiodactyla; family Bovidae; genus Capra; species Capra hircus. The sequence goes on from NW_017202732.1 coordinate 1,897, forward strand.
CGACGGGAACACTGGGATTCTTTCCCGACCACGCAGGAAAGGATCCCTCCTCTCGAGCTAGGAGGCGCAAACGGGGCTCCTCTGGATGTGGCGGGATTCTCGTGCTTCCTCTCGAGTGGAGACGGGTATGTGGGGGAACTTCTTAGTTGCAGCAAGGGTGTGGAGGACCCTTTGGAAGTTCCAGATGTTAGATGTGATTAGCCTCGAGACGCCTCACCGGAAATGGGCCTCATCTCGCCTGGAGGGGAGAACCTCCTGGATTTTCTCGAGTTGCGGCAGGTGCTCTCGACTTACAACGGGGACCTCAGGACCCGCTCTGGTAGCCTCAGGAAAGGCCAGTCCCCATGCGAGTTGCTCGGGGGCCTCTCAGGATTCCTCTCCCGTCGATGCAGGGGCCTAAGATCTTGTGTGGAGTTGGTGCCGGAACCTGAGATTCCACTACAGTGCTGACATGGATCTTGGGGTACGTCTGGAAGTCTCACCAGGGGAGTCAGTCCTCGTCTCGAGTGGAGGCATGCACGTTCGCTTTTTCTCCCGAGCTGTAGCAGCAGTGTCCCGCTTCCCTTCGCGTGGATCAAGGGATCTTGTCTTTCCCTCGAGGCTTACCCACGAGGCTTTCCCATCAGGCTTTCCCACAGGGCTGTCCCAAGTGACACCGTGGTGTGAGTCGATCCTCGGCTTGAAAGTCGAGGCAGTAAAGGAAAACAGGTTTCCCTGGAATGGACTGAGACATCTGGGGACTCTGGAATGGTGGCACGTCCCTGAAGTTCCTCTCACCTTTCCTGTGAAGAGTACCTCCTCTTGAGATGCGACGGAAATGGCAGGAATTCTTTCCCGACCACGCAGTAAAAGGATCCCTCCTCTCGAGCTAGGAGGCGGAAACGGGGCTCCTCTGGATGTGGGCGGACTCTCGTGCTTCTCTCGAGTGGAGACGGGTATGTCGGGCAACTTCTTGAGTTGCAGCAAGGTTGTGAAGGACCCTTTGGAAGTTGCAGAGGTTAGGTCTGATTACCCTGAGACGCCTCAGCACAAATGCGCCTCATCTCGCCTGGAGGGGAGAACCTCCTGGATTTTCTCGAGTTGCGGCAGGTGCTCTCGACTTACGACGGGGACCTCAGAGTCCCGCTCTGGTGGCCTCAGGAAAGGCCAGTCCCCATGCGAGTTGCTCGCGGCCTTCTCGGGATTCCACTCCCGTCGATGCTGGGTCCTAAGACCTTGTGTGGAGTCAGTGCCGGAACCTGAGGATTCCTCTCCAGTGCCGACATGGATCTTGGGTACTTCTGGAGTCTCCCCAAATCAGTCCTCGTCTCGAGTGAGGGCTTGCACGGGCGCTTTCCTCCCGAGCTGTAGCACAGTGTCACGCTTCCCTTCGCGTGGATGGATCTGTGACTTTCGCTCGAGGTTTTCCCATGAGGCTTTCGCACGAGGCTTTCCCACAGGGCTCTCCAAGTGCCACCGTGGTGTGAATCGATCCTCGGCTTGAAAGTCGAGGCAGTGCAGGGAAAACAGATTTCCCTGGAATAGACTGAGACATCTCTGGGGGACTGTGGGAATGGTGGCCGACCCTGGAGTTACTCTCGCCTTTCCTGTGGAGAGAGCCTCCTCTTGAGATGCGACGGAACGCCGGGAATTCTTTCCCGAACACGCAGTGAAAGTATCCCTCCTCTCGAGCTATGAGATAGAAACGGGGCTACTCTGGATGTGGGCGGGACTCTCGTGCTTCCTCTCGAGTGGAGCCGGGTATGTCGGGGAACTTCTTAAGTTGCAGCAAAAGTGTGAAGGACCCTTTGGGAGTTCCAGAGGTTAGGTGTGATTAGCCTCGAGACGACTCAGCGGAAATGGCCTCATCTCGCCTGGCGGGGAGAACCTCCTGTATTTTCTCGAGTTGGCACATGTGCTCTCGACTTACGACCGGGACCTCAGGACCTGCTCTGGTGGCCTCAGGAAAGGCCAGTCCCCATGCGAGTTGCTCGGGGGCCTCTCAGGATTCCTCTCCCGTCGATGCCGGGACCTAAGATCTTGTGTTGAGTCGGTGCCGGAACCTGAGGATTCCTCTCCAGTGCTGACATGGATCTTGGGGTACTTCTGGAATCTCCCCAGGGGAGTCAGTCCTCGTCTCGAGTGGGGGCATGCACCGTGCGCTTTCCTCCCGAGCTGTAGCAGCAGTGTCGCGCTTCCCTTCGCGTGGGATCAAGGGATCTGTGGCTTTCCCTCGAGGCTTTCCCACGAGGCTTTCCCACGAGGCTTTCCCACAGGGCTGTCCCTCGTGCCACCGTGGTGTGAGTCGATCCTCGGCTTGAACGTCGAGGCAGTGCAGGGAAAACAGGTTTCCCTGGAATGGACTGAGACATCTGGGGGACTCTGGGAATGGTTGCACGACCCTGGAGTTCCTCTCGCCTTTCCTGTGGAGAGCGGCTCCTCTTGAGATGCGACGGGGAACGCCGGAATTCTTTCCCGACCAGGCAGATAAAGGATCACTCCTCTCGAGCTTGGAGGCGGAAACAGGGCTCCTATGGATGTGGGCGGGACTCTCGTGCTTCCTCTCGAGTGGAGACGGGTATGTCGGGGAACTTCTTGAGTTGCAGCAAGGGTGTGAAGGACCCTTTGGAAGTTCCAGATGTTAGATGTGATTAGCTCGAGACGCCTCAGGTGAAATGTTCCTCATCTCGCCTGGAGGGAGAACCTCCTGGATTTTCTTGGGTTGCGGCCGTTGCTCTCGATTTACGACGGGGACCTCACTGACCCTCTCGGTGGCCTCAGGAAAGGCCAGTCCCCATCCGAGTTGCTCCTGGGCCTCTCGGGATTCCTCTCCCATCGATGCCGGGGCCTAAGACCTTGTGTGGAGTCGTGCCGGAACCTGAGGATTCCTCTCCAGTGATGACATGGATCTTGGGTACTTCCGGAGTCTCCCCAGGGGAGTCAGGCCTCATCTCCTGTGGGGCATGCACCTGCGCTTTCCCCCGAGCTGCAGCTGCAGTGTCGCGCTTCCCTTCGCGTGGATCAAGGGATCTGTGCCTTCCCCTCGAGGCTTTCCCACGAGGCTTTCCCAAGGCTATCCCACGTACCTCCGTGGTGTGAGTCGATCCTCGGCTTGAAATTCGAGGCAGTGCAGGGAAAACAGGTTTCCCTGGAATGGACTGAGACATCTGGGGGACTCTGGGAATGGTGGCACGACCCTGGAGTTCCTCTCGCCTTTCCTGTGGAGAGCGCCTCCTCTTGATATGCGACGGGAACGCCGGGAATTCTTTCCCGAACACGCAGGGAAAGGATCCCTCCTCTCGAGCTTGGAGGCGGAAACGGGGCTCCTCTGATGTGGGCGGGACTCTCGTGCTTCCTCTCGAGTGGAGCCGGGTATGTCGGGGGAACTATTTGAGTTGCAGTAAGGGTGTGAAGGACCCTTTGGAAGTTCCAGATGTTAGATGTGATTAGCCTCGAGACGCCTCAGCACAAATGCGCCTCATCTCGCCTGCAGGGAGAACCTCCTGGATTTTCTCGAGTTGCGGCAGGTGCTCTCGACTTACGACGGGGACCTCAGAGTCGGCTCTGGTGGCCTCAGGAAAGGCCAGTCCCCATGCGAGTTGCTCCCGGGCCTCTCGGGATTCCACTCCCGTCGATGCTGGGTCCTAAGACCTTGTGTGGAGTCAGTGCCCGAACCTGAGGATTCCTCTCCATTGCCGACATGGATCTTGGGGTACTTCTGGATTCCCAGGGAAGTCAGTCCTCGTCTCGAGTGGGGCATGCACGGACGCTTTCCTCCCGAGCTGTAGCAGCAATGTCACGATTCCCTTCGCGTGGATCAAGGGATCAGGGCTTTCCCTCGAGCTTTCCCACGAGGCTTTCCCACGAGGCTTTCCCACAGGGATGTCCCACGTGCCACCGTGCGTGTGAGTTGATCCTCGGCTTGGAAGTCGAGGCCGTGCAGGGAAAACAGGTTTCCCTGGAATGGACTGAGACATCTGGTGGACTCTGGGAATGTGGCACGACCCTGGGTTCCTCTCGCCTTTCCTGTGGGAGCGCCTCCTCTTGAGATGCGACGGGAAACGCGGGGATTCTTTCCCGAACACGCAGGGAAGGATCCTCTCTCGAGCTAGGGGCGTAACGGGGTTCCTCTTATATTGGCGGGACTCTCGAGCTTCTTCTCGAGTGGAGACGGGTATGTCGGGGAACTTCTTGAGTTGCGCAAGGGTGTGAAGGACCCTTTGGAAGTTCCAGACGTTAGATGTGATTAGCTTGGATATGCCTCAGCGGACATGGGCCTCATCTCGCCTGGAGAGGAGAACCTCCTGGATTTTCTCGAGTTGGGCCAGGTGCTCTCACTTACGACGGGGACCTCAGGGACCGCTCTGGTGGCCTCAGGAAAGCCAGTTCCCATGCGAG
>NW_017202733.1:0-6273 GCF_001704415.2 Capra hircus
ACACAAGATCTTAGGCCCCGGCATCGACGGGAGAGGAATCCCGAGAGGCCCCCGAGCAACTCGCTGGGGATTGTCCTTTCCTGAGGCCAACAGAGGCGGTCCCTGAGGTCCCGTCGTAAGTCGAGAGCACCTGCCGCAACTCGAGAAAATCCAGGAGGTTCTCCCCTCCAGGCGAGATGAGGCCCATTTCTGCTGAGGCGTCTGGAGGCTAATCACACTAACCTCTGGAACTTCCAAAGGGTCCTTCACACCCTTGCTGCAACTCAAAGAAGTCCCCCAATATTCCCGTCTCTACTCGAGAGCAAGCAAGAGAGTCCTGCCACATCCAGAGGAGCCCCGTTTCCGCCTCCTAGCTAGAGAGGAGGGATCCTTTCCCTGCGTGGTCGGGAAAGTATTCCCGGCGTTCCCCTCGCATCTCAAGTGGAGGCGCTCTGCCACTAGGAAAGGCGAGAGGAACTCCCAGGGCTTGCCACCATTCCCAGAGTCCCGCAGATGTCTCAGTCCATTCCAGGGAAACTCTGTTTTCCCTGCGACGGCCTCGACTTTCAAGCCGAGGATTCGACTCACACCACGGTGGCACGTGGGACAGCCCTGATGGGGAAAGCCTCCATGGGAAAGCCTCGTGGAGAGCACCGACGGGAAAGCCACTGATCCCTTGATCCATGCCCGAACGGGAAGCGATGACACTTGCTGCTACAGCTCGGGAGGAAAGGCACAAGTGCATGCCTCCACACGAGACGAAGGACTGCACTCCCTCAGGGGATACTCCAGAAAGTACCCTAAGATCCATGTCAGCACTGGAGAGGAATCCTCAGGTTCCGGCACCGACTCCACACAAGGTTTAGGCCCCCGCATCGACAGTACAGGAATCCTGACAGGACCCCGAGCAACTCCCATGGGGACTGGCCTTTCCGGAGGACCACCAGAGTGGGTCCCTGAGGTCCCCGTCGTAAGTAGAGAGCACCTGCCACAATTCGAGAACATCCAGGAGGTTCTCCCCTCCAGGCGAGATGAGGCCCATTTCCGCTGAGGCGTCTCGAGGCTAATCACACCTAAACTCTGGAACTTCCAAAGGACCCTTCACACCCTTGCTGCAACTCAAGAAGTTCCCCGACATACCCGTCTCCACTCGAGAGGAAGCAGCAGAGACCCGCCCACATCCAGAGGAGCCCCGTTTCCTCCTCCTAGCTCGAGAGGAGGGATCCTTTCCCTGCGTGGTCGGGAAAGAAATGCCCAGGCGTTCCTGTCGCATCTCAAGAGGAGGCGCTCTCCACAGGAAAGGCGAGAGGAACTCCAGGGTCGTGCCACCATTCCCAGAGTCCCCCAGATGTCTCCAGTGCCATTTCCAGGGAAACCTGTTTTCCCTGCACTGCCTCGAATTTCTAGCCGAGGATCGACTCACACCACGATGGCACGTGGGACAGCCCTGTGGGAAAGCCTCGTGGGAAAGCCTCGAGGGAAAGCCACAGATCCCTTGATCCACTGCGAAGGGAAGCGTTGACACTGCTGCTACAGCTCGGGAGGAAAGCGCAACGTTCATGCCCCCACACGAAGACGACGACTAACTCCCCTGGGGAGACTCCAGAAGTACCCCAAGATCCATGTCAGCACTGGAGAGGAAATCCTCAGATTCCGGCAACGACTCCAACACAGGGTCTTAGGCACCAGGCATCGACGGGAGAGGAATCCTCGAGAGGCCCCCGAGCAACTTGCATGGGGACTGGCCTTTCCCTGAGGCCACCAGAGCGGTGTCCCTGAGGTCCCCGTAGTAAGTCAAGAGCACCTGCCGCAACTCGAGAAAATCCAGGAGGTTCTCCCTCCAGGCGAGATGAGGCCCTTTTTCCTCTGAGGCGTCTCGAGGCTAACCATACCTAACATCTGGAACTTCCAAAGGGTCCTTCACACCCTTGCTGCAACTCAAGAAGTTCTCCGACATACCTGACTCCACTCGAGAGGAAGCACGAGAATCCCGCCCACATCCAGAGGAGCCCCGTTTCCGCCTCATACCTCGAGGTCAGGTATCCTTTCCCTGCATGTTCGGGAAAGAATTCCCGGTGTTCCCGTCGCATCTCATGAGGAGGCGCTCTCCACAGGAAAGGCGGAGGAACTCCAGGGTCGTGCCACCATTCCAAGAGTCCCCCAGATATCTCAGTCTGCCGGGGTCCAGCCCCGCTGGATCCAGGGAATTCGACGGATGGACGGCGTTGTCGTGGAAAGTCTTTTTTATTTATTAATGTAAGATTAGATTAAGAAATTATAGTGTAGTAAGAAGATTAACTGGAGGAAAAGGGCTGAATAGCTTGGTTTACGTGGAAGACCAATAAAATTCCAGACAAGGAATTTTCACCATCTACGTTGGGCCACCAGCCCCTGCTTGAATATCTAAGGGTGCCTCGCCTTAAGCTCCCTTTCGTGCAGGTCTTAACAGCCAGGCAAGTAAGTAGACCTGGCGAGCCTCCGCGCCCCTGGTGGAGATTCAGCCTGAAGTTAAAGTAAAAAGCAGAGAGAAGGAAAGGGAGAGAAGAAGAAAGAGAGAAAAAGACACGGGGGGAGCCTGAGTCCCAAGAAACCAGGCCGAGAGACTAGTTCGAGAAACTGGTCCGAGAAACTGGCCCCATCCTTTATTGTTCATAAAGCCTTTTATACTTTTGATAAAACATGGAGTTCAATGGGTAACACAAAATTATGTAGCGTTCGCACCCCAGACTCTTTCTGTACATCATTTTGTATACAAAAGGTCTCTGGTGATTTACATTATCTTCTGGCCAAGAGGCTTGTTAAACACTTTTTGGCTCTCTTCCTTAATGAATGTTAATTTTGTTTCCTCTGAAGTGTTTTTCTTTAATCTGCATTTCCTTAAAGCATTAAAGTTACATCTCTATAGAACAAAGGTGCAGTGGGTTATAACAAAGAAGGTACTTAACTCAAAGATCTAATGTTGCTAATACCAGGTCTACTACTTGTTTTTTTAATATACCAACTCTATCTAAAAATAAAGGATATGAAAATTTAGGCAGCAAGCATTGACCCAAAAAATGAAACTTTTAATCAGTCCTATTATAAAGATTTTGACTCCTCGGATGCCCCTACATTCCTAGGATGCTTTCTAAGCCTTCCTGCATGGACTCGTACAGCTGGGCATAAGTGATTGGCCTCTAAAGAGGCCAATCCATTGTCCCAGTGTAGAGTCCTAGCAGGCAAGGCTTAAAAGCATCCTAGGAATGTAGGGGCATCCGAGGAGTCAAAATCTTTATAATAGGACTGATTAAAAGTTTCATTTTTTGGGTCAATGCTTGCTGCTAAATTTTCATATCCTTTATTTTTAGATAGAGTTGGTATATTAAAAAAACAAGTAGTAGACCTGGTATTAGCAACATTAGATCTTTGAGTTAAGTACCTTCTTTGTTATAACCCACTGCACCTTTGTTCTATAGAGATGTAACTTTAATGCTTTAAGGAAATGCAGATTAAAGAAAAACACTTCAGAGGAAACAAAATTAACATTCATTAAGGAAGAGAGCCAAAAAGTGTTTAACAAGCCTCTTGGCCAGAAGATAATGTAAATCACCAGAGACCTTTTGTATACAAAATGAATGTACAGAAAGAGTCTGGGGTGCGAACGCTACATAATTTTGTGTTACCCATTGAACTCCATGTTTTATCAAAAGTATAAAAGGCTTTATGAACAATAAAGGATGGGGCCAGTTTCTTCGGACCAGTTTCTCGAACTAGTCTCTCGGCCTGGTTTCTTGGGACTCAGGCTCCCCCCCGTGTCTTTTTCTCTCTTTCTTCTTCTCTCCCTTTCCTTCTCTCTGCTTTTTACTTTAACTTCAGGCTGAATCTCCACCAGGGGCGCGGAGGCTCGTCAGGTCTACTTACTTGCCTGGCTGTTAAGACCTGCACGAAAGGGAGCTTAAGGCGAGGCACCCTTAGATATTCAAGCAGGGGCTGGTGGCCCAACGTAGATGGTGAAAATTCCTTGTCTGGAATTTTATTGGTCTTCCACGTAAACCAAGCTATTCAGCCCTTTTCCTCCAGTTAATCTTCTTACTACACTATAATTTCTTAATCTAATCTTACATTAATAAATAAAAAAGACTTTCCACGACAACGCCGTCCATCCGTCGAATTCCCTGGATCCAGCGGGGCTGGACCCGGCAGACTGAGATATCTGGGGGACTCTTGGAATGGTGGCACGACCCTGGAGTTCCTCCGCCTTTCCTGTGGAGAGCGCCTCCTCATGAGATGCGACGGGAACACCGGGAATTCTTTCCCGAACATGCAGGGAAAGGATACCTGACCTCGAGGTAGTGAGGCGGAAACGGGGCTCCTCTGGATGTGGGCGGGATTCTCGTGCTTCCTCTCGAGTGGAGTCAGGTATGTCGGAGAACTTCTTGAGTTGCAGCAAGGGTGTGAAGGAACCTTTGGAAGTTCCAGATGTTAGGTATGGTTAGCCTCGAGACGCCTCAGAGGAAAAGGGCCTCATCTCGCCTGGAGGGGAGAACGTCCTGGATTTTCTTCGAGTTGCGGCAGGTGCTCTTGACTTACTACGGGGACCTCAGGGACCCGCTCTGGTGGCCTCAGGAAAGGCCAGTCCCCATGCAAGTTGCTCGGGGGCCTCTCGAGGATTCCTCTCCCGTCGATAGCCGGGGCCTAAGACCCTGTGTGGAGTCGGTGCCGGAACCTGAGGTTTCCTCTCCAGTGCTGACATGGATCTTGGGGTACTTCTGGAGTCTCCCCAGGGGAGTTAGTCGTCGTCTGTGTGGGGGCATGAACGTGCGACTTTCCTCCGAGCTGTAGCAGCAGTGCAACGCTTCCCTTCGCGTGGATCAAGGGATCTGTGGCTTTCCCTCGAGGCTTTCCCACGAGGGCTTTCCCACAGGGCTGTCCCACGTGCCATCAGTGGTGTGAGTCGATCCTCGGCTAGAAATTCGAGGCAGTGCAGGGAAAACAGGTTTCCCTGAAATGGACTGAGACATCTGGGGGACTCTGGGAATGGTGGCACGACCCTGGAGTTCCTCTCGCCTTTCCAGTGGAGAGCGCCTCCTCTTGAGATGCGACAGGAACGCCGGGAATTCTTTCCCGACACACGCAGGGAAAGGATCCCTCCTCTCGAGCATAGGAGGCGGAAACGGGGCTCCTCATGGATGTGGGCGGGTTCTCTGGTGCTTCCTCTCGAGTGGAGACGGGTATGTCGGGGAACTTCTTGAGTTGCAGCAAGGGTGTGAAGGGATCCTTTGGAAGTTCCAAAGGTTAGGTGTGATTAGCCTCGAGACGCCTCAGCGGAAATGGCCTCATCTCGCCTGGAGGGGAGAACCTCCTGGATGTTCTCAAGTTGCGGCAGGTGCTCTCGACTTACGACGGGGACCTTCAGGGACCCACTCTGGTGGCCTCAGGAAAGGCCAGTCCCCATGCGAGTTGCTCGGGGTCCTCTCGGGATTCTTCTCCCGTCGATGCCGGGGCCTAAAACCTTGTGTGGAGACGGTGCCGGAACCTGACGGATTCCTCTCCAGTGCTGACATGGATCTTGGGTATTTCTGGAGTCTCCCCAGGGGAGTCAGTCCTCGTCGTCGAGTGGGGGCATGCACGTGCGCTTTCCTCCCGAGCTGTAGCAGCAGTGTCACGCTTCCCTTCGCCTGGATCAAGGGATCTGTGCCTTTCCCTTGAGGCTCTCCACACGAGGCTTTCCCAGGAGGCTTTCCCACAGGGCTGTCCTACGTGCCACCGTGGTGTGAGTCGATCCTCGGCTTGAAAGTCGCGGCAATCGAGGGAAAAACAGATTTCCCTGGAATGGACTTAGACATCTGCGGGACTCTGGGAATGGTGGCAAGGCCCGGGAGTTCCTCTCGCCTTCCAGTGGAGAGTGCCTCCTCTGAGATGCGACGAGGAACGCCGGGAATACTTTCCCGACCACGCAGGGAAAGGATCCCTCCTCTCTAGCTAGGAGGCGGAAACGGGGCTCCTCTGGATGTGGGCAGGACTCTCCTTGCTTGCTCTCCGAGTAGAGACGGGAATATTGGGGGACTTCTTGAGTTGCAGCAAGGGTGTGAAGGACCCTTTGGAAGTTCCAGAGGTTAGGTGTGATTAGCCTCAGACGCCTCAGCAGAAATGGGCCTCATCTCGCCTGGAGGGGAGAACCTCCTGGATTTTCTCGAGTTGCGGCAGGTGCTCTCGACTTACGACGGGACCTCAGGGACCCGCTCTGTGGCCTCAGGAAAGGACAATCCCAAGCGAGTTGCTCGGGGGGCCTCTCGGGATTCCTCTCCCGTCGAT
>NW_017202734.1:0-6273 GCF_001704415.2 Capra hircus
GGGCTGTCCCACGTGTCACCGTGGTGTGAGTCGATCCTCGGCTTGAAAGTCGACGGCAGTGCATGGAAAACAGGTTTTCCTGGAATCGACAGAGACATCTGGGGGACTCTGGGAATGGTGGCATGACCCTGGAGTTCCTCTCGCTTTCCTGTGGAGAGCGCCTCCTCTTGAATGCGACGGGAGGCCGGGAATTCTTTCCCGACCACGCAGGGAAAGGATCCCTCCTCTATAGCTAGGAGGGGAAACGGGGCTCCTCTGGATGTGGGCGGGACTCTCGTGCTTCGTCTCGAGTGGAGACGGGTATGTCGGGGGAACTTCTTGAGTTGCAGCAAGGGTGTGAAGGACCCGTTTGGAAGTTCAGAGGTTAGGTGTGACTAGCCTCGAGACGCCTCAGCGGAAATGGGCCTCATCTCGCCTGGAGGGGAGAACCTCCTGGATTTTCTCGAGTTGGGGCAGTGCTCTCGACTTAGACGTTACGACCTCTCTGGTGGCCTCAGGAAAGGCCAGTCCCCATGCGAGTTGCTCGGGGCCTCTCGGGATTCCTCTCCCATCGATGCTGGGGCCTAAGACCTTGTGTGGAGTCAGTTCCGGAACCTGAGGATTCCTCTCCAGTGCTGACATGGATCTTGGGGTACTTCTGGAGTCTCCCCAGGGGAGTCAGTCCTCTACTCGAGTGGGGGGCATCCACGTGCGCTTTCACCCGAGCTGTAGCAGCGGTGTCCGCGCTTCCCTTCGCGTGGATCAAGGGATCCGTGGCTTTCCATCGAGGCTTTCCACGAGGCTTCCCACGAGTCTTAACCACAGGGCTGTCCCAGGTGTCATCGTGCTGTGGGTCGATCCTCGGCTTGAAATTCGAGGCAGTGCAGGGAAAACAGGTTTCCCTGGAATGGACCTAGACATCTGGGGGACTCTGGAATGGTGGCACGACCCTGGAGTTCCTCTCGCTTTTCTGTGGAGCCCACCTCCTCTTGAGATGCGAGGAGAACGCCGGGAATTCTTTCCCGAACACGCAGGGAAAGGATCCCTCCTCTCAAGCTATGAGGCGAAACGGGGCCCCTCTGGATGTTTACGGTACTCTCGTGCTTCCTCTTGAGTGGAGACCGGTATGTCGGGGAACTTCTTGAGTTGCAGCAAGGGTGTGAAAGAACCTTTGGAGTTCCAGAGGTTAGGTGTGATTAGCCTCGAGACGCCTCAGCAGAAATGGGCCTCATCACACCTGGAGGGGAGAACCTCTGGATTTTCTCGAGTTGCGGCAGGTGCTCTCGAATTACGACGGGGACCTCAGGGACCCGCTCTGGTGGCCTCAGGAAAGGCCAGTCCCCATGCGAGTTGCTCTGGGGCCTCTCGGGTTCCTCTCCCGTCGATGAAGGGGCCTAAGACCTTTTGTGGAGTCGTTGCCGGAACGTGAGGATTCCTCTCCAGTGCTGACATGGATCTTGAAGTACTTCTGGAGTCTCCCCAGGGGAGTCAGTCCTCGTCTCGAGTGGGGGCAGGCACGTGCGCTTTCCTCCCGAGCTGTAGCAGCAGTGTCACGCTTCCCTTCGCGTGGATCAAGGGATCTGTGGCTTTCCCACGAGGCTTTCCCACAGGGCTGTCCCACGTGCCACGTGGTGTGAGTCGATCCTCGGCTTGAAAGTCGAGGCAGTGCAGGGAAAACAGGTTTCCCTGGAATGGACGAAGACATCTGGGGGACTTTGGGAATGGTGGTACGACTCTGAAGTTCCTCTCGCCTTTCCTGTGGAAAGCGACTCCTCTTGAGATGCGACGGGAACGCCGGGAATTCTGTCCCGACCACGCAGGGAAAGGATCCCTCCTCTCGAGCTAGGAGGCGGAAGCGGGACTGCTCTGGATGTGGGTGGGCCTCTCGTGCTTCCTCTCGAGTGGAGACGGGTATGTCGGGGAACTTCTTGAGTTGCAGCAAGGGTGTGAAGGACCCTTTGGAAGTTCGAGAGTTTAGGTGTGATTAGCCTCGAGACGCCTCAGCGGAAATGGGCCTCATCTCGCCTGGAGGGGAGAACCTCCTGGATTTTCTCGAGTTGCGGCACGTGCTCTCGACTTGAGACGTTGTCCTCAGGGACCCGCTCTGGAGGCCTCTGGAAATGCCAGTCCCCATGGGAGTTGCTCGGGACCTCTCGGGATTCCGCTCCCGTCGATGCCGGGGCCTAAGACATTGTGTGGAGTCGGTTCCGGAACCTGAGGCTTCCTCTCCAGTGCTGAAAAGGATCTTGGGGAACTTCTGGACTCTCCCCAGTGGAGTCAGTCCTCGTCTCGAGTGGGGGCATACAAGTTCGCTTTACTCTCGAGCTGTAGCAGCATTGTAACGCTTCCCTTCTCGTGAATCAAGGGATCTGTGGTTTTCCCTCGAGGCTTTCCCACAGGGCTGTCCCACGTGGCAACGTGGTGTGAGTCGATCCTCTGCTTGAAAGTCGAAACAGTGCAGGGAAAACAGGTTTCCCTGGAATGGACTGAGATATCTGGAGGACTCTGGGAATGGTGGCACAACCCTGGAGTTCCTCACGCCTTTACTGTGGAGAGTGCCTCCTCTTGAGATGCGACAGGAACGCCGGGAATTCTTTCCCGACCACGCAGGGAAATGATCCCTCCTCTCGAGCTAGGAGGCGGAAACGGGGCTCCTCTGGATGTGGGCGGGACTCTCATGCTTCGTCTCGAGTGGAGACGGGTATGTCGGGGAACTTCTTGAGTTGCGGCAAGGGTGTGAAGGACCCGTTGGAAGTTCCAGAGGTTAGGTGTGACTAGCCTCGAGACGCCTCAGCGGAAATGGGCCTCATCTCGCCTGGAGGGGAGAACCTCCTGGATTTTCTCGAGTTGCGGCAGGTGCTCTCGACTTACGACGGGGACCTCAGGGACCTGCTCTGGTGGCCTCAGGAAAGGCCAATCCCCATGCGAGTTTCTCAGGGGCCCCTCGGGATCCTCTCCCGTCGATGCTGGGGCTTAAGACCATGTGTGGAGTCGGTGTCGAAACCTGTGGATTCCTCTCCAGTGCTGACATGGATCTTGGGGTACTTCTGGAGTCTCCCCAGGGGACTCAGTCCTCGTCTCCGAGTGGGGGCATCCAAGTGCGCTTTCCTCCCGAGCTGTAGCAGCAGTGTCACGCTTTCCTTCGCATGGATCAAGGGATCTGTGGCTTTCCTTCGAGGCTTTCCCACGAGGATTTCCACAAGACTTTCCCAAAGGACTGTCCCACGTGGCCACCGTGTTGTGAGTCGATCCTCGGCTTGAAAGTCGAAACAGTGCAGGGAAAACAGGTTTCCCTGGAATGGACTGAGACATCTGGGGGATTCTGGAATGTGCCTCGATCCTGGAGTCCTCTCGCCTTTCCTGTGGAGAGCGCCTCCTCTTGAGATGCGACGGGAACGCGGGAATTTTTCCCGACCCCGCAGGGAAAGGATCCCTCCTCTCGAGCTAGGAGGCGGAAAACGGGGCTCCTCTGGATGTGGGCGGGACTCTCGTGCTTCCTCTCGAGTGGAGACGGGTATGTCGGGGAACTTCTTGAGTTGCAGCAAGGGTGTGAAGGACCCTTTCGAAGTTCCAGAGCTGAGGTGTGATTAGCCTCGAGATGCCTAGGCGGAAATGGGCCTCATCTCGCCTGGAGGGGAGAACCTCAGGGATTTTCTCGAGTTGCGGCAGGTGCTCTCGACTTACGACGGGGACCTCAGGGACCCTCTCTGGTGGCCTCAGGAAAGGCCAGTCCCCATGCGAGGTGCTCGGAGGCCTCTCGGGATTCCTCTCCCGTCGATGCCGGGGCCTAAGACCTTGCTTGTAGTCGGTGCCGGAACGTGAGGATTCCTCTCCAGTGCTGACATGGATCTTGGGCTACTTCTGTAGTCTCCCCAGGGGAGTCAGTCCTCGTCTCGAGTGGGGGCATGCACGTGCGCTTTCCTCCCGAGCTGTAGCAGCAGTGTCAAGCTTCCCTTCGAGTCGAACGAGGATCTGCGGCTTTCCCTCGAGCTTTCCCCGAGTCTTTCCCACGAGGCTTTTCCCACAGGGCAGTCCCACGTGCCACCGTGGTGTGAGTGGATCCTCGGCTTCAAATTCGAGGCAGTGCAGGGAAAACAGGTTTCCCTGGAATGGAGTGAGACATCTGGGGACGCTGGGAATGGTGGCACGACCCTGGAGTTCCTCTGGCCTTTCCTGTGGAGAGTGCCTCCACTTGAGATGCGACAGGAACGCCGGGAATTCTTTCCCGACCACGCAGCGAAAGGAACCCGTCTCTCGAGCAAGGAGGCGGAAACGGAGCTCCTCTGGATGTGGGCGGAACTCTCGTGCTTCCTCTCGAGTGGAATCGGGTATGTCGGGGAACTTCTTGAGTTGCCGCAAGGGTGTGAAGGACCCTTTGGAAGTTCCAGAGGGTAGATGTGATTAGCCTCGAGACGCCTCAGCGGAAATGGGCCTCATCTCGCCTGGAGGGTGGAACCTCATGTATTTTCTCGAGTTGCGGCAGGTGATCTCGACTTACGACGGGGACCTCAGGGACCCGCTCTGTTGGTCTCAGGAAAGGCCAGTCCCCATGCGAGTTGCTCGGGGGCCTCTCGGATATCCCTCCCATCGATGCCGGGGCCTAAGACATTGTGTAGAGTCGGTGTCGGAACCTGAGGATTCCTCTCCAGTGCTGACATGGATCTTGGGGTACTTCTGGAGTCTCCCCAGGGGAGTCAGTCCTCGTCTCGAGTTGGGGCATGCACATGCGATTTCCTCCCGAGCTGTAGCAGCAGTGTCACGCTTCCCTTCGCGTGGATCAAGGGATCAGTGGCTTTCCCACGAGGCTTTCCCACGAGGTTTTCCCACTTTCCCACAGGGCAGTCCACGTGCCACCGTGGTGTGAGTGGATCCTCGCTTCAAAGTCGAGGCAGTGCAGGGAAAACAGGTTTCCCTGGAATGGAGTGAGACATCTGGGGGACGCTGGGAATGGTGGCACGACCCTGGAGTTCCTCTCGCCTTTCCTGTGGAGAGCCACTCCTCTTGAGATGCGACGGGAACAGCGGAATTTCTTTCCCGACCAGGGAGGGAAAGGATCCTTCCTCTCGAGCTAGGAAGCAGAAACGGGGCTCCTCTGGATGTGGGCGGGACTCTCGTGCTTCCTCTCGAGTGGAGACGGGTATGTCAGGGAACTTCTTGAGTTGCAGCAAGGGTATGAAGGACCCTTTGGAAGTTCCAGAGGTTAGATGTGATTAGCCTCAAGACGCCTCAGCGGAAATGGGCCTCATCTCGCCTGAAGGGGAGAGCCTCCTGGATTTTCTCGAGTGGCGGCAGGTGCTCTCAACTTACGACGGGAACCTCAGGGACCCGCTCTGGTGGCCTCGGGAAAGGCCAGTCCCCATGCAAGTTGCTCGGGAGCCTATCGGGGTTCCCTCCCGTCGATTTCGGGGCCTAAGACCTCGAGTGGAGTTGGTGCCGGAACCTGAGGATTCCTCTCCAGTGCTGACATGTATCTTGGGGTATTTCTGGAGTCTCCCAGGGGAGTCAGTCCTCATCTCGAGTGGGGGCATGAAAGTGCGCTTTCCTCCGAGCTGTAGCAGCAGTGTCGCGCTTCCCTTCGCGTGGATCAAGTGATCTGTGGCTTTTCCTCGAGGCTTTCCCACGAGGCTTTCCCACAGGGCTGTCCCACGTGGACTGTGGTGTGAGTCAATCCTCGGCTTGAAGGTCGAGGCAGTGCAGGGAAAACAGTTTTCCCTGGAATGGACCTAGACATCTGGAGGACTTTGGGAATGGTGGCACGACCTGGAGTTCCTCTCGCCTTTCCTGTGGAGAGGCCTGCTCTTGAGATGCGACTGGAACGCCGGGAATTCTTTCCCGGCCACGCAGGGAAAGGATCCCTCCTCTCGAGTTAGGAGGCGGAAAGGGGCTCCTCTGGATGTGGTCGGGACTCTCGTGCTTCCTCTCGAGTGGAGACGGTATGTCGGGGAACTCTTGAGTTGCAGCAAGGATGTGAAGGACCCTTTGGAAGTTCCAGAGTTAGGTGTGAATAGCCTCGAGACGCCTCAGCGGAAATGGGCTTCATCTCGGTTGGAGGGGAGAACCACCTGAATTTCTCGAGTGGCGGCAGGTGCTCTCGACTTACGACGGGGACCTCAGGGACACGCTCTGGTGGCCTCAGGAAAGGCCAGTCCCCATGCGAGTTGCTCGGGGCATCTCGGGATTCCTTTCCCCGTCGATGCCGGGGTCCAAAGATCTTGTGTGGTGTCGGTGCCAGAATCTGAGCATTCCTCTCCATTGCTGACATGGATCTTGGGTATATTCTGTAGTCTCCTAGGG
>NW_017202735.1:0-6273 GCF_001704415.2 Capra hircus
GATGTCAGGAAATATTCAACAGGAGGCTTCCTATGTGCTGTTTTGGATCTGTCAGGAATTATCTGTTCCTTATTAATTCCTTATTCAGGAATATTCAGGAATTAGGAGAGAGGCAAGCCTCTCCCAGGGGCTAAGGAATCCAGGCATTTCCTTCCTTAGTTTTTCTATACGGTGATAAATACCCTCTTCCTCAAGTGGTCTAACAAGAGATGGTAAGAGTGAATTTTGACATTCTAGGAATCAGTGAACTAAAATGGACTGGAATGGGTGAATTTAACTCAGATGACCATTATATCTACTACTGTGCAGGGCAGGAATCCCTTCAGAAGAAATGGAGTAGCCATCATGGTCAACAAAAGAGTCCGAAATGCAGTACTTGGATGCAATCTCAAAAATGACAGAATGATCTCTGTTCATCTACCCAAGGCAAACCATTGCAATATCACAGTTATCCAAGTCTATGCCCCAACCAGTAACAGCGAAGAAAGCTGAAGTTGAACGGTTCTATGAAGACCTACAAGACCTTTTAGAACTAACACCAAAAAAGATGTCCTTTTCATTATAGGGACTGGAATGCAAAAGTAGGAAGTCAAGAAACACCTGAGTAACAGGCAAATTTGGCCTTGGAATGTCGGAATGAAACAGGGCAAAGACTAATAGAGTTTTGCCAAGAAAATGCACTGGTCATAGCAAACACCCTCTTCCAACAACACAAGAGAAGACTCTACACATGGACATCACCAGATGGTCAACACCAAAATCAGATTGATTATATTCTTTGCAGCCAAAGATGGAGAAGCTCTATACAGTCAACAAAAACAAGACCAGGAGCTGACTGTGGCTCAGATCATGAACTCCTTATTACCAAATTCAGACTTAAATTGAAGAAAGTAGGGAAAACCACTAGACCATTCAGGTATGACCTAAATCAAATCCCTTATGATTATACAGTGGAAGTGAGAAATAGATTTAAGGGCCTAGATCTGATAGATAGAGTGCCTGATGAACTATGGAATGGAGGTTCGTGACATTGTACAGGAGACAGGGATCAAGACCATCCCCATGGAAAAGAAATGCAAAAAAGCAAAATGGCTGTCTGGGGAGGCCTTACAAATAGCTGTGAAAAGAAGAGAAGTGAAAAGCAAAGGAGAAAAGGAAAGATATAAGCATCTGAATGCAGAGTTCCAAAGAATAGCAAGAAGAGATAAGAAAGCCTTCTTCAGCGATCAATGCAAAGAAATAGAGGAAAACAACAGAATGGGAAAGACTAGAGATCTCTTCAAGAAAATTAGAGATACCAAGGGAACATTTCATGCAAAGATGGGCTCGATAAAGGACAGAAATGGTATGGACCTAACAGAAGCAGAAGATATTAAGAAGAGGTGGCAAGAATACACAGAAGAACTGTACAAAAAAGATCTTCACGACCCAGATAATCACGATGGTGTGATCACTCATCTAGAGCCAGACATCCTGGAATGTGAAGTCAAGTGGGCCTTAGAAAGCATCACTATGAACAAAGCTAGTGGAGGTGATGGAATTCCAGTTGAGCTGTTTCAAATCCTGAAAGATGATGCTGTGAAAGTGCTGCACTCAATATGCCAGCAAATTTGGAAAACTCAGCAGTGGCCACAGGACTGGAAAAGGTCAGTTTTCATTCCAATCCCAAAGAAAGGCAATGCCAAAGAATGCTCAAACTACCGCACAATTGCACTCATCTCACATGCTAGTAAAGTAATGCTCAAAATTCTCCAAGCCAGGCTTCAGCAATATGTGAACCGTGAACTTCCTGATGTTCAAGCTGGTTTTAGAAAAGGCAGAGGAACCAGAGATCAAATTGCCAACATCTGCTGGATCATGGAAAAAGCAAGAGAGTTCCAGAAAAACATCTATTTCTGCTTTATTGACTATGCCAAAGCCTTTGACTGTGTGGATCACAATAAACTGTGGAAAATTCTGAAAGAGATGGGAATACCAGACCACCTGACCTGCCTCTTGAGAAATCTGTATGCAGGTCAGGAAGCAACAGTTAGAACTGGACATGGAACAACAGACTGGTTCCAAATAGGAAAAGGAGTACGTCAAGGCTGTATATTGTCACCCTGCTTATTTAACTTCTATGCAGAGTACATCATGAGAAACGCTGGACTGGAAGAAGCACAAGCTGGAATCAAGATTGCCAGGAGAAATATCAATAACCTCAGATATGCAGATGACACCACCCTTATGGCAGAAAGTGAAGAGGAACTAAAAAGCCTCTTGATGAAAGTGAAAGAGGAGAGTGAAAAAGTTGGCTTAAAGCTCAACATTCAGAAAACGAAGATCATGGCATCTGGTCCCATCACTTCATGGGAAATAGATGGGGAAACAGTGGAAACAGTGTCAGACTTTATTTTTGGGGGCTCCAAAATCACTGCAGATGGTGACTGCAGCCATGAAATTAAAAGACGCTTACTCCTTGGAAGAAAGTTATGACCAACCTAGATAGCATATTCAAAAGCAGAGACATTACTTTGCCGACTAAGGTCCGTCTAGTCAAGGCTATGGTTTTTCCAGTGGTCATGTATGGATGTGAGAGTTGGACTGTGAAGAAGGCTGAGTGCCGAAGAATTGATGCTTTTGAACTGTGGTGTTGGAGAAGACTCTTGAGAGTCCCTTGGACTGCAAGGAGATCCAACCAGTCCATTCTGAAGGAGATCAGCCCTGGGATTTCTTTGGAAGGAATGATGCTAAAGCTGAAACTCCAGTACTTTGGCCACCTCATGCGAAGAGTTGACTCATCTGGAAAAGAAGACTCTGATGCTGGGAGGGATTGGGGGGCAGGGAGGGGAGGATGAGGGGGGACGACCGATGAGGATGAGGATTGGGGGCATGGACTGGGATGGAAGGGGGCAGTCACCGGACATGCTGGATGGACGATGAGGTGCTGCAGTTGCATCAGTCGCAGTGTGGCTCTGTGCCCATGATCGCACCAGTCCATCCAACTCCCGGAGTTCACTCAGACTCACGTCCATCGAGTCCGTGATGCCATCCAGCCATCTCATCCTCTGTCGTCCCCTTCTCCTCCTGCCCCCAATCCCTCCCAGCATCAGAGTCTTTTCCAATGAGTCAACTCTTCGCATGAGGTGGCCAAAGTACTGGAGTTTCAGCTTTAGCATCATTCCTTCCAAAGAAATCCCAGGGCTGATCTCCTTCAGAATGGACTGGTTGGATCTCCTTGCAGTCCAAGGGACTCTCAAGAGTCTTCTCCAACACCACAGTTCAAAAGCATCAATTCTTCGGCACTCAGCCTTCTTCACAGTCCAACTCTCACATCCATACATGACCACTGGAAAAACCATAGCCTTGACTAGACGGACCTTAGTCGGCAAAGTAATGTCTCTGCTTTTGAATATGCTATCTAGGTTGGTCATAACTTTTCTTCCAAGGAGTAAGCGTCTTTTAATTTCATGGCTGCAGTCACCATCTGCAGTGATTTTGGAGCCCCCAAAAATAAAGTCTGACACTGTTTCCACTGTTTCCCCATCTATTTCCCATGAAGTGATGGGACCAGATGCCATGATCTTCAGTTTTCTGAATGTTGAGCTTTAAGCCAACTTTTTCACTCTCCTCTTTCACTTTCATCAAGAGGCTTTTTAGTTCCTCTTCACTTTCTGCCATAAGGGTGGTGTCATCTGCATATCTGAGGTTATTGATATTTCTCCTGGCAATCTTGATTCCAGCTTGTGTTTCTTCCAGTCCAGCGTTTCTCATGATGTACTCTGCATAGAAGTTAAATAAGCAGGGTGACAATATACAGCCTTGACGTACTCCTTTTCCTATTTGGAACCAGTCTGTTGTTCCATGTCCAGTTCTAACTGTTGCTTCCTGACCTGCATACAGATTTCTCAAGAGGCAGGTCAGGTGGTCTGGTATTCCCATCTCTTTCAGAATTTTCCACAGTTTATTGTGATCCACACAGTCAAAGGCTTTGGCATAGTCAATAAAGCAGAAATAGATGTTTTTCTGGAACTCTCTTGCTTTTTCCATGATCCAGCAGATGTTGGCAATTTGATCTCTGGTTCCTCTGCCTTTTCTAAAACCAGCTTGAACATCAGGAAGTTCACGGTTCACGTATTGCTGAAGCCTGGCTTGGAGAATTTTGAGCATTACTTTACTAGCATGTGAGATGAGTGCAATTGTGCGGTAGTTTGAGCATTCTTTGGCATTGCCTTTCTTTGGGATTGGAATGAAAACTGACCTTTTCCAGTCCTGTGGCCACTGCTGAGTTTTCCAAATTTGCTGGCATATTGAGTGCAGCACTTTCACAGCATCATCTTTCAGGATTTGAAACAGCTCAACTGGAATTCCATCACCTCCACTAGCTTTGTTCATAGTGATGCTTTCTAAGGCCCACTTGACTTCACATTCCAGGATGTCTGGCTCTAGATGAGTGATCACACCATCATGATTATCTGGGTCGTGAAGATCTTTTTTGTACAGTTCTTCTGTGTATTCTTGCCACCTCTTCTTAATATCTTCTGCTTCTGTTAGGTCCATACCATTTCTGTCCTTTATCGAGCCCATCTTTGCATGAAATGTTCCCTTGGTATCTCTAATTTTCTTGAAGAGATCTCTAGTCTTTCCCATTCTGTTGTTTTCCTCTATTTCTTTGCATTGATCGCTGAAGAAGGCTTTCTTATCTCTTCTTGCTATTCTTTGGAACTCTGCATTCAGATGCTTATATCTTTCCTTTTCTCCTTTGCTTTTCACCTCTCTTCTTTTCACAGCTATTTGTAAGGCCTCCCCAGACAGCCATTTTGCTTTTTTGCATTTCTTTTCCATGGGGATGGTCTTGATCCCTGTCTCCTGTACAATGTCACGAACCTCATTCCATAGTTCATCAGGCACTCTATCTATCAGATCTAGGCCCTTAAATCTATTTCTCACTTCCACTGTATAACGTAAGGGATTTGATTTAGGTCATACCTGAATGGTCTAGTGGTTTTCCCTACTTTCTTCAATTTAAGTCTGAATTTGGTAATAAGGAGTTCATGATCCTGAGCCACAGTCAGCTCCTGGTCTTGTTTTTGTTGATGTATAGAGCTTCTCCATCTTTGGCTGCAAAGAATATAATCAATCTGATTTGGTGTTGACCATCTGGTGATGTCCATGTGTAGAGTCTTCTCTTGTGTTGTTGGAAGAGGGTGTTTGCTATGACCAGTGCATTTTCTTGGGCAAACTCTATTAGTCTTTGCCCTGCTTTCATTCCGCATTCCAAGGCCAAATTTGCCTGTGATTCCTAGGTGTTACTTGACTTCCTACTGTTGCATTCCAGTCCCCTATAATGAAAAGGACTATCTTTTTTGGTGTTAGTTCTAAAAGGTCTATGTAGGTCTTCATAGAACTGTTCAACTTCAGCTTTACTTCAGCGTTGACTGGTTGGGCATAGACTTGGATAACTGATATTGCAATGGTTTGCCATTGGGATGAACAGAGATCATTCTCTCATTTTTGAGACTGCATCCAAGTACTGTCACTTTCAGACTCTTTTGTTGACCATGATGGCTACTGCATTTCTTCTGAAGGATTCCTGCCCGCACAGTAGTAGATATAATGGTCATCTGAGTTAAATTCACCCATTCCAGTCCATTTTAGTTCACTGATTCCTAGAATGTCAAAATTCACTCTTACCATCTCTTGTTAGACCACTTGAGGAAGAGGGTATTTATCACCGTATAGAAAAACTAAGGAAGGAAATGCCTGGATTCCTTAGCCCCTGGGAGAGGCTTGCCTCTCCTCCTAATTCCTGAATATTCCTGAATAAGGAATTAATAAGGAACAGATAATTCCTGACAGATCCAAAAACAGCACATAGGAAGCCTCCTGTTGAATATTTCCTGACATCAATCTTATTTTCAGTTTTGTCCATTAAAAATTCCTAAAATCCCAATTTTAGTAGAATCATCCAACTACCTGCTACCCCTACCCTTCAGATCTAGTTTTTTTCCTACACACAGTTCTTTATCTCTCACAAACCTTTCTTTGTGTAATTACTATATGCTCTATGTTAGTGAATGGATCTCCTCTGACTATATTCCCTCATATCCCTGTATCTAATAGAAACCTGCCAGTTCAATCTTTACTACTGCTTACATCAGAAACACCTTCTCCATATCCATTTATACTGCATATGTTTAGATTCCACTATTTCTCAAAATGAACTTCTGCAATTATTTCCTAAATGATGACTGATTTTATGCATGTGTCTAAGAATGTTATCTCATTTAAACA
>NW_017202736.1:0-6272 GCF_001704415.2 Capra hircus
GCCTCGTGGGAAAGCCTCGTGGGAAAGCTCGTGGGGAAAGCCTCGAAACGAGGGAAAGCCACAGATCCCTTGCCACAGCGAATGGAAGCGCGACACTGCTGCTACAGCTCGAGAGGAAAGCGCACGTGCATGCCCCCACTCGAGTCGAGGACTGACTCCAATGGGGAGACTCCAGAAGTACCCCAAGATCCATGTAAGCACTGGAAAGGAATCCTCAGGTACCGGCACCCACTCCACACAATATCTTAGGCCCCAGCTTCGACGGGAGAGGAATCCCGAGAGGTCCCCTGGCAACTCGCATAGGGACTGGCCTATCCTGAGGCCACCAGAGCGGGTCCCTGAGGTCCCCGTCGTAAGTCGAGAGCACCTGCTGCAACTCGAGAACATTCAGGACGTTCTCCCCTCCAGGCGAGATGAGGCCCATTTCCGCTGAGGTGTCTCGAGGCTAATCACACCTAACCTCTGGAATTTCCAAAGGGTCCTTCACACCCTTGCTGCAACTCAAGAAGTTCCCCGACATACCTGTCTCCACTCGAGAGGAAACACGAAGTCCCACACACATCGACAGTAGCCCCCTTTCCGCCTCCTACCTCGAGAGGAGGGATCCTTTCCCTGCGTGGTCGGGAAAGAATTCCCGGCGTTTCCGTGGCATCCTAAGAGGAGGCGCTCTCCAGAGGAAAGGTGAGACGAACTCCAGGGTCTTGCCACCATTCCCAGAGTCCACCAGATGTCTCCGTCCATTCCAGGGAAACCTCTTTTCCCTGCACTGCCTCGACTTTCAAGCCGAGGATCGACTCACACCACGGTGACACGAGGGACAGCCCTGTGGGAAAGCCTCGTCCTCGTGGGAAAGCCTCGTTGGAAAGCCTCGAGGGAAAGCCACAGATCCCTTGATCCATGCGAAGGGAAGCGCGACACTGCTGCTACAGCTCGGGAGGAAAGCGAACGTGCATGACCCCACTCGAGACGAGGACTGACTCCCTGGGGAGACTCCAGAAGTACCCAAGATTCATGTCAGCACTGGAGAGGAATCCTCAGGTTCCGGCAATGACCCCACACAAGGTCTTAGGCCCAGCATCGACGGAGGGGAATCCCGACAGGCGCCCGAGCAACTCGCATGAGGACTGGCCTTTCCTGAGGCCACCAGAGCGGGTCCCTGAGGTCCCCGTCGTAAGTCGAGAGCACCTGCCGCAACTCCAGAAAATCCAGGAGGTTCTCCCTCCAGGTGAGATGAGGCCCATTTCCGCTGAGGCAACTAGGGGGTAATCACACTTAAACTCTGGAACTTCCAAAGGGTCCTTCACACCCTTGCTGCAACTCAAGAAGTTCCCCGACATACCCGTCTCCACTCTAGAGGAATCGGAGAGTCCCGTCCATATCCAGAGTGGCCCCGTTTCCGCCTGCTAGCTCGAGAGGAGGGATCCTTTGCCTGCGTGCTCGGAAAGAATTCCAGGCGTTCCCGTCGCATCTCAAGAGGCAGGCGCTCTCCACAGTAAAGCGAGAGGAACTCCAGGGTCGTGCCACCATTCCCAGAGTCCACCAGATGTCTCCGTCCATTCCAGGGAAACCTGTTTTCCCGGCACTGCGCTGACTTTCAAGCCGAGGATCGACTCACACCACGGTGGCACGTGGGACCAGCCCTGTGGGAAAGCCTCTAAAGCATCGTGGGAAAGCCTCCTGGGAAAGCCTCGATGGAAAGCCACAGATCCCTTGATCCACGCCAATGGAAGCCGCAACACTGCTGCTAAAGCTCGGGAGGAAAGCGCACGTGCATGCCCCACTCGAGACGAGGACTGACTCCCTGGGAGATTCCAGAAGTACCCCAAGATCCATGTCAGCACTGGAAGAGGAATCCTCAGGTTTCTGGCACGACTCCACACAATTCTTAGGCACCAGCATTCGATCGGGAGAGTGAATCCCGAGAGGTCCCCGATCAACTCGCATAGGGACTGGCCTTTCCTGAGGCCAACCAGAGGCGGTCCCTGAGGTCCCCGTCGATAAGTCGACGAGCACCTAGCTGCAACTCGAGAACAATTCAGGACGTTCTCCCCTCCAGGCGAGATGCGGCCCATTTCCGCTGAGGGTGTCTCGAGGCTAATCACACCTAACCTCTGGAATTTCCAAAGGGTCCTTCACACCCTTGCTGCAACTCAAGAAGTTCCCCGACATACCCGTCTCCACTCGAGAGGAAGCACGAAGTCCCCACCCACATAGACAGGTAGCCCCGTTTCCGCCTCCTACCTCGAGAGGAGGTGATCCTTTCCCTGCGTGCTCGGGAAAGAATTCCCAGGCGTTTCCGTGGCATCTCAAGAGGAGGCGCTCTCCAGCAGGAAAGGTGAGACGAACTCCAGGGTCGTGCCACCATTCTCAGAGTTCCCCCAGATGATCTCCGTCCATTCCAGGGAAACCTCTTTTCCCTGCACTGCCTCGACTTTTAAGCCGAGGATCGACTCACACCACAGGTGACACGAGGACAGCCCTTTGGGAAAGCCTCGTGGGAAAGCCTCGTGGGAAAGCCTCTGGAAGCCTCGATGGAAAGCACCTGATCCCTAAATCCACGCGAAGGGAAGCGTGACACTGCTGCTACAGCTCCTGGAGGAAAGCGCACGTGCATGTCCCCACTCGAGACGAGGACTGATTCCCCTGGGGAGACTCCAGAAGTACGCCAATATCCATGTCTGCACTGGAGAGGAATCCTCAGGTTCCGGCACCGACTCCACACAAGGTCTTAGGCCCTGCATCGATCGGGAGAGGAATCCCGACAGGCGCCCGAGAACTCGCATGAGGACTGGCCTTTCCTGAGGCCACCAGAGCGGGTCCCTGAAGGTCCCCATCGTAAGTCGAGAGCACCTGCCGCAAACTCGCAGAACATCCAGGAGGTTCTCCCCTGCAGGCGAGATGAGGCCAATTTCTGCTGAGGCATATGAGGCTAATCACACCTTAAACTCTGGGAACTTACAAAGGGTCCTTCACACGCCTTGCTGCAACTCAAGAAGTTCCCGCGACATACCCGTCTCCACTCTAGAGGAAGCAGCAAGAGTCCCGCCCACATACCAGAGGCCCCGTTTCCATCTCCTAGCTCGATAGGAGGGATCCTTTCCCTGCGTGCTCCTGAAAGAATTCCAGGCGTTCCCGTCGCATCTCAAGAGCAGGCGCTCTCCACAGGAAAGGCGAGAGGAACTCCAGGGTCGTGCCACCATTCCAGAGTCCCCCAGATGTCTCAGTCCATTCCAGGGAAACCAGTTTTCCCTGCACTGCCTCGACTTTCAAGCCGAGGATCGACTCACACCACGGTGGCACGTGGGACAGCCCTGTGGGAAAGCCTCGTGGGAAAGCCTGCTGCGAAAACCTGGAGTTAAAGCCACAGATTTCTTCATCCACGCGAAGGGAAGCATGACACTGCTGCTACAGCTCGGAGGAAAGTGCACGTGAATGACCTAAGTCGAGACGAGTTCTGAATCCCGTGGAGGCTCCAGAAGTACCCCAAGATCCATGTCAGCACTGGAGAGGAATCCTCAAGTTCCGGCACCGACTCCACACAAGGTGTTAGGCCCCGGCATCGACGGGAGAGGAATCCGGAGAGGCCCCCGAGCAATTCGCATGGGGACTGGCCTTTCCTGAGGCCACCAGAGCGGTCCCTGAGGTCCCCGTCGTAAGTCGAGAGAACCGGCCGCAACACGAGAAAATCCAGGAGGTTCTCCCCTCCAGGAGAGATGAGGCCCATTTCCGCTGAGGATCTCGAGGCGAAACACACCTAACGTCGAGAACTTCCAAAGGGTCCTTCACACCCTTGCTTCAACTCAAGAAGTTCCCCGAAATACCCGTCTCAACTCGAGAGGAAGCACGAGAGTCTCGACCACATCCAAGGAGCCCCGATTCCAACTCGTAGCTCGAGAGAGGGATACTTTCCCTGTGTGGTCAGGAAAGAATTCCCGTCATTCCCGTCGCATCTCAAGAGGAGGCGATATCCACAGGAACAGCGAGAGGAACTTCACGGTCGTGCCACCATTCCCAGAGTCCCCCAGGTGTCTCAGTCCATTCCAGGGAAACCTGTTTTCCCTTCACTGCCTCGACTTTCAAGCAGAGGATCGACTCACACCACGGTGGCACTTGAAACAGCCCTGTGGGAAAGCCTCGTGGGAAAGCCTCGAGGGAAAGCCACAGATTCATTGATCCACGCGAAGGGAAGCGGACACTGCTGCTACAGCTCAGGAGGAAAGCGCACGTGCATGCCCCCACTCCAGACGAGGACTGACTTCCCAGGGGAGACTCCAGAAGTACCCCAAGATTCATGTCAGTACTGGAGCGGAATCCTCAGGTTCCGGCACCGACTCCACACAAGGACTTAGGCCCCGCATCGACGGGAGAGAAATCCCGAAAGGATCCCAAGCAACTCGAATGGGGACTGGCCTTTCCTGAGGCCTCCAGAGGCCTGTGGTCCCCGTCGCAAGTCGAGAGCACCTGCGCAAGTCGAGAAAATCCAGGAGGTTGTCCCCTCCAGGCGAGATGAGGCCCATTTCCGCTGAGGCGACTCAAGGCTAATCACACCTAACCTCTGGAACTTCCAAAGGGTCCTTCACAGCCTTGCTGCAACTCAAGAAGTTCCCCGACATACCCGTCTCCAGTCAAGGGGAAGCACGAGAGTCCGCCCACATCCAGAAGAGCCCCGTTTCCGCCTCCTAGCTCGAGAGGAGGTATCATTTCATTTGGTGTCGGCAAAGAATTCCCGGCTTCCCGTCGCATCTCAAGAGGAGGCGCTCTCCACAGGAAAGGCGAGAGGAACTCCAGCGTCGTGCCACCATTTCCAGAGTCCCCAAGATGTCTCAGTCCATTCCAGGGAAACCTGTTTTCCCTGCACTGCCTCGACTTTCAAGCCGAGGATCGACATCGACACACACCACGGTGGCACGTGGAACAGCCCTTTGGGAAAGCCTCGAGGGAAAGGCACAGATTCCTTGAACCATGCGAAGAGAAGCGTGACACTGCTGCTACAGCTCGGGAGGAAAGCGTACGTGCAGGCGCCCACTCGGGACGAGGACACACTCCCCTGGGAGACTCCAGAAGTACCCCCAAGATCCATGTCAGCACTGGAGAGGAATCCTCAGGTTCCGGCACCGACTCCACACAAGGTCTTAGGCTCCGGTATCGAAGGGAGAGGAATCCCGAGAGGCCCCCCGAGCAACTCGCATGTTTACTGGCCTTTCCTGAGGCCACCAGAGCGGGTCCCTGTGTTCCCCGTCCTAAGTCCAAGCACCTGCCGCAACTTGAGAAAATCCAGGAGGTTCTCCGTTCCAGGCGAGATGAGGCCCATTTCCGCTGAGCTGTTTCAAGGCTAATCACACCTAACCTCTGGAACTTACAAAGGGTCCTTCACACCCTTCCTGCAACTCAAGAAGTTCCCGGACATACCCGTCTCCACTCGAGAGGAAGCACGAGAGTCCCGCCCACATCCAGAGGAGCCCCGTTACCGCCTCCTAGCTCGAGAGGAGGGATCCTTTCCCTGCAGGGTCGGGAAAGAATTCCTGGCGTTCCCGTGGCATCTCAAGAGGCAGCGCTCTCCACATGAAAGGCGAGAGGAATCAAGGGTCGTGGCACCATTCCCAGAGTCCCCCAGATGTCTCAGTCCATTCCAGGGAAACCAGTTTTCCCTGCACTGCCTGGACGTTCAAGCCGAGGATCGACTCACACCACGGTGGCACGTGGGACAGGTGGGAAAGCCTGTGGGAAAGCAAAAGCCTCTTGGGAAAGCCTCGAGGGAAAGCCTCTTGGGAAACCTCGAGGGAAAGCCACAGATCCGTTGATCCACGCGAAGGGAAGGGTGACACTGCTGCTAAAGCTCGGGAGGAAAGCGCACGTGCATGCCCCCCACTCGAGTAGACGGACTGACTGCACTGGGTACGCCAGAAGTACCCCAAGATCCATGTCAGCACTGGAGAGGAATCCTCAGGTTCCAGCACCGACTCCACACGAGATCTTAGGCCCCGACATCGACGGAGAGGAATCCCGACAGGACCCCAAGCAACATGCATGGGGACTGGCCTTTCCTGAGGCCACCAGCGGGTCCCTGAGGTCACCGTCGTAAGTTGAGAGCACCTGCCGCAACTCGAGAAATCCAGGAGGTTCTCCCCTCCAGGCGAGATTAGGCCCATTTCCACTGATGGCGTCTCGAGTCTAATCACATCTAACATCTGGAACTTCCACAGGGTCCTTTCACACCCTTGCTGCCACTCAAGAAGTTCCCCACATACCCCGTCTCCACTCGAGAGGAAGCA
>NW_017202737.1:0-6272 GCF_001704415.2 Capra hircus
CCACATCCAGAGGAGCCCGTTTCCGCCTCCTAGCTTGAGAGGTGGGATCCTTTCCCTGCGTCGTCTGGAAAGAATTCGGCGTTCCGTCGCATCTCAAGAGGAGGCGCTCTCCACAGGAAAGGGAGAGGAACTCAGGGTCGTGCCACCATTCCCAGAGTCCCCATATGACTCAGTCCATTCCAGGGAAATCTGTTTTCCCTGCACTGCCTCGACTTTCAAGCCGAGGATCGACTCACACCACGGAGGCACGTGGGACAGCCCTGAGGGAAAGCCTCGGGGAAAGCCTCGTGGAAAAGCCTCGAGGGAAAGCCCTGATCCCTTGATTCACGTGAAGGCAAGTGTGAAACTGCTGCTAGAGTGGGAGGAAAGCACACGTGCATGCCCCCTCTTGAGTCGAGGACTGACTCCCCTGGGGAGACTCCAGAAGTACCCCAAAATCCATGTCAGCACTGGAGAGGAATCCTCCGTTTCCGACACCGACTCCACAAAAGGTCTTAGGCCCGGCATCGTCTCAAGAGGAATCCCGAGAGGCCCCGAGCAACTCGCATGGGGACTGGCCTTTCCTGAGGCAACAAGAGCGGGTCCCTGAGGTCCCCGTTGTAAGTTGAGAGCACTTGCCGCAACTCGAGAAAATCCAGGAGGTTCTCCCCTCCAGTCGACATGAGACCCATTTCTGCTGAGGCGTCTCGAGGCTAATCACACCTAACCTCTGGAACTTCCAAAGCGTCCTTCACACCCTTGCTGCAACTCAAGAAGTTCCCCGACATACCCGTCTCCACTCGAGAGGAAGCACGAGAGTTCTGCCCACATCCAAAGGAGCCCCGTTTCCTACTCTTGCTCGAGAGAAAGGATCCTGTCCCTGCGTGATGGGAAAGAATTCCCGGTGTTCCTTTCGCATCTCAAGAGGAGGCGCTCTCCACAGGAAAGGCGAGAGGAACTCCAGGGTCGTGCCACCACTCCCACAGTCCCCCAGATGTCTCAGTCCATTCCAGGGAAACCTGCTTTCCCTGCACTGCCTCGACGTTCAAGCCGAGGATCGACTGACACCACGGTGGCACGTGGGACAGCCCTGTGGGAAAGCCTCGTGGGAAAGCCTCGAGGGGAAGGCACAGATCCCTTGATCCACGCGAAGGGAAGCACGACACTGCAGCTACAGCTCGGGGGGAAAGCGCAGGTGGCATGCCCCCACACGAGATGAGGCCTGACTCCCCTGGGGAGACTCCAGAAGTACCCCAAGATCAATGTCAGCACTGGAGAGGAATCCTCAGGTTCTGGCACCGTCTTCACACAAGGTCTTAGGCCCCGGCATCGATGGAGAGGAATCCCGAGAGGCCCCCCGAGCAACTCGCATGGGGACTGGCCTTTCCTGAGGCCACCAGAGCGGGTCCCAGGGGTCCCCCGTCGTAAGTCGAGAGCACCTGCCGCAACTCGAGAAAATCCACGAGGTTCTCCCCTCCAGTCGAGATGAGGCCCATTTCCGCTTTCGTGTCTCGAGGCTAATAACACCTAACCTCTGGAACTTCCAGAGGGTCCTTCACACCGTTGCTGCAACTCAAACAGTTCCCTGACATACCCGGCTCTACTCGAGAGGAAGCATGAGAGTCACGCCCACATGCAGAGGAGCCCCGTTTCCGACTCCTAGCTCGAGAGGAGGGATCCTTTTCCCTGCGTGGTCGGGAAAGAATTCCCGCGTTCCCGTCGCATCTCAAGAGGAGGCGCTCTCCACAGGAAAGTCAAGAGGAACTCCAGGGTCGTGCCACAATTCCCAGAGTCCCCCAGATATCTCACTCCATTCCAGGGAAACCTGTTTCCCCTGCACTGCCTCGACTTTCAAGCCGAGGATGGATTCACACCACGGTGGCACGTGGGAGAGCCTTGTGGGAAAGCCTCGTGGGAAAGCCTCGTGGGAAAGCCTCGGAGGGAAAGCCCCTGATCTCTTGATCCTCGCGAGGGGAAGGGAGACACTGCTGCTACAGCTCGGAGGAAAGCGCACGTGCATGCCCCCACTCGAGACGAGTACTGACTCCCCTGGGGAGACTCCAGAAGTACCCCAAGATCCATGTCAGCAATGGAGAGGAATCCTCAGGTTCCGGCACCGACTCCACACAAGGTCTTAGGCCCCAGCATCGACGGGAGAGGAATCCCGAGAGGCTCGCGAGCAACTGGCATGGGGACTGGCCTTTCCTGAGGCCACGAGAGCGGGTCCCTGAGGTCCCCGTCTGAAGTCGAGAGCACCTGCCGCAACTCGAGAAAATCCAGGAGGTTCGTCCCTCTAGGCGAGATGAGGCCCATTTCCGCTGAGGCTGTCTCGAGGCTAATCACACCTAACCTCTGGAAATTCCAAAGGGTGCTTCACAATCTTGCTGGCAACTCAAGAAGTTCCCCGACTTACCCGTCTCCACTCGAGAGGAAGCACGAGAGTCCCGCCCACATCCAGAAGAGACCCGTTTCTGCCTCCTAGCTCGAGAGGAGGGATCCTTTCTCTGCGTGTTCGGGGAAGAATTCCCGGCGTTCCCGTCGCATCACAAGAGGAGACGCTCTCCACAGGAAAGGCGAGAGGAACTCCAGGGTCGTGCTACCATTCCAGAGTCCCCCAGATGTCTCAGTCCATTCCAGGGAAACCTGTTTTCCCTGCATTGCCTCGACTTTCAAGCCGAGGATCGACTCACACCACGGTGGCAATCGTGGTACAGCCCTGTGAGAAATCCTCGTGGGAAAACCTCGTGGGAAAGCCTCAAGGGAAAGCCACAGATCTCTTGATCCACGCGAAGGGAAGCGTGACACTGCTGCTACAGCTCG
Organism: Capra hircus; assembly: GCF_001704415.2. Classification (NCBI taxonomy): domain Eukaryota; kingdom Metazoa; phylum Chordata; class Mammalia; order Artiodactyla; family Bovidae; genus Capra; species Capra hircus. The sequence continues at coordinate 2,800 of NW_017202737.1, forward strand.
GGAGGAAAGCGCACGTGCATGCCCCCGCTCGAGACGAAGGACTGACTCCCCTGGGGAGACTCCAGAAGTACCCCAGGATCCATGTCTGCACTGGAGAGGAAACCTCAGGTTCCGGCACCAAACTCCACACAAGGTCTTAGGCCCGGGCATCGACGTGAGAGGAATCCCGCGAGGCCGCAGAGGCAACTCGCATGGGGACTGGCCTTTCCTGAGGCCACCAGAGCGGGTCCCCTGAGGTCCCCGTCGTAAGTCGAGAGCACCTGCCCGCAACTCGAGAAAAAACCAGGAGGTTCTCCCCTCCAGGTGAGCTGAGTCCCATTTCCGGCTGAGGTATCTCGAGGCTAATCACACCTTACCTCTGGAACTTCCAAAGGGTCCTTCACACCCTTACTGCAACTCAAGAAGTTCCCGACATACCCGTCTCCACTCGAGAGGAAGCACGAGAGTCCCGCCTACATCCAGAGGACCCCGTTTCCGCCTTCTAGCTCGAGAGGAGGGATCCTTTCCCTGCGTGGTCGGGATAGAATTCCCGGTGTTCCCGTCACATCTCAAGAGGAGTCGCGCTCCACAGGAAAGGTGAGAGGAACTCCAGGGTCGTGCCACCATTCCCAGAGTCCCCTGGATCTCTCAGTCCATTCCAGGGAAACCTGTTTTCCCTTCACTGCCTCGACTTTCAAGCCGAGGATCGACTCACACCACGGTGGCACGTGGGACAGCCCTGTGGGAAGCCTCATGGGAAAGCCTCGTGGGAAAGCTCGTGGAAAGCCTCGTGGAAAGCCTCGAGGGAAAGGCACAGATCCCTTGATCCAAGCATAGGAAGCGTGACACTGCTGCTTCAGCTCAGGAGGAAAGCGCACGTGCATGCCCCCGCTCGAGACGAGGACTGACTCCCCTGGGGAGACTGCAGAAGTACCCCAGGATCCATGTCTGCACTGGAGAGGAATGCTCAGGTTCCGGCACCGACTCCATACAAGATCTTAGGCCCTGGCATCGACGAGAGAGGAATCCCGAGGCCCCAAAGCAACTCGCATGTGGACTGGCCTTTCCTGAGGCCACCAGAGCGGGTCCCTGAGGTCCCCGTCGTAAGTCGAGAGCGCCTGCCGCAACTCGAGAAAATCCAGGAGGTTCTCCCTCCAGGCGAGGTGAGGCCCATTTCCGCTCAGGCATCTCGAGGCAAATCACACCTATCATCTGGAAATTCCAAAGGGTCCTTCACACCCTTGCTGCACCTCAAGAATTTCCCCGACATACCCGTCTCCACTCGAGAGGAAGCACTAGAGTCCGCCATATCCAGAGGTGCCCCGTTTGCGCCTCATAGCTCGAGAGGAGGGATCCTGTCCCTGCGAGGTCGGAAAAGAATTTCCGGCATTCCCGTCGCATCCCAAGACGAGGCGCTCTCACAGGAAAGGCGAGAGGAACTCCAGGGTCGTGCCACCATTGCCAGAGTTCAACTGATGACTCAGTCCATTAAAGGGAAATCTGTTTTCCCAGCACTGCCTCGACTTTCAAGCCGAGGATCGACACACACAAGGTGGCACGTGGGACAGCACTGTGGGAAAGCCTCGTGGGAAAGCTTCGTGGAAAAGCCTAGATGGAAAGACACAGATCCCTTGATCCACGCTACGGGAAGCGTGATACTGCTGCTACAGCTCGGGTGGAAAGCGCACGTGCATGCCCCACTCGAGACGAGGACTGGCTCCCTGGGGAGACTCCAGAAGTACCCCAAGATCCATGTCATCACTGCAGAGGAATCCTCAGGTTCTGGCACCGACTGCACACAAGGTCTTAGGCCCCGGCATCGAAGGGAGAGGAATCCCGAGAGGCCCCGAGCAACTCGCATGGGGACTGGCCTTTCCTGAGGCCACCAGAGCGGGTCCCTGAGGTCCCCGTCGAAAGTCGAGAGCACCTGCTGAAACTCGAGAAAATCCAGGAGGTTCTCCCCTCCAGGCGAGATGAGGCCCGTTTCCGCTGAGGCCTATCGAGGCTAATCACACCTAACCTCTGGAACTTTCAAAGGGTCCTTCACACCCTTTCTGCAACTCAAGAAGTTCCCCGACATACCCGTCTCCACTCGAGAGGAAGCAGGAGAGTCCCGCCCATCCAGAGGAGCCCCGTTTCCGCCTCCTAGCTCGAGAGGAGGGATCCTTTCCCTGCGTGGTCGGAAAGAATTCCTGGCGTTCCCGTCGCATCTCAAGAGGAGGCGCTCTCCACAGGAAAGGCGAGAGGAACTCCAGGGTCGTGCCACCATTCCCAGAGTCCCCCATATGACTCAGTCCATTACAGGGAAATCTGTTTTCCCTGCACTGCCTCGACTTTCAAGCCGAGGATCGACTCACACCAAGGGGCACGTGGACAGCCCTGTGGGAAAAGCTCGTGGGAAGCCTCGTGGAAAGCCTCGAGGGAAAGCCCCTGATCCCTTGATTCACGTGAAGGCAAGTGTGAAACTGCTGCTAGAGTGGGAGGAAAGCGCACGTGCATGCCCCCACTCGAGACGAGGACTGATTCTCCCTGGGGAGACTCCAGAAGTACCCCAAGATCCATGTCAGCACTGGAGAGGAATCCTCAGTTTCCGGCACCGACTCCACAAAAAGGTCTTAGGCCCCGGCATCGAGAGGAATCCGAGAGGCCCCGAGCAACTCGCATGGGGACTGGCCTTTCCTGAGGCCACAAGAGCGGGTCCCTGAGGTCCCCGTCGTAAGTCGAGAGCACTTGCTGCAACTCGAGAAAATCCAGGAGGTTCTCCCTCCAGTCGACATGAGACCCCGTTTCCGCTGAGGCGTCTCGAGGCTAATCACACCTAACCTCTGGAACTTCAAAGGGTCCTTCACACCCTTTCTGCAACTCAAGAAGTTCCCCGACATACCCGTCTCCACTCGAGAGGAAGCAGAGAGTCCGCCACATCCAAGGAGCCCCGTTTCCTACTCTTTAGCTCGAGAGGAGGATCCTTTCCCTGCGTGGTGGGAAAGAATTCCTGGTGTTCCTTTCGCATCTCAAGAGGAGGCGCTCTCCACAGGAAAGGCGAGAGGAACTCCAGGGTCGTGCCACCATTCCCAGAGTCCCCCATATGACTCAGTCCATTACAGGGAAATCTGTTTTCCCTGCACTGCCTCGACTTCAAGCCGAGGATCGACTGACACCACGGAGGCACGTGGGACAGCCTGTGGGAAAGCCTCGTGGGAAAGCCTCGAGGGAAAGCCCCTGATCCCTTGATTCACGTGAAGGCAAGTGTGAAACTGCACTGCCTAGAGTGGGGGGAAAGCACACGTGCATGCCCCCCTTGAGACGAGGCCTGATCTCCTGGGGAGACTCCAGAAGTACCCAAGATCCATGTCAGCACTGGTGAGGAATCCTCCGTTTCCGACACCGTCTTCACAAAAGGTCTTAGGCCCCGGCATCGTCTCTAGAGGAATCCGAGAGGCCCCGAGCAACTCGCATGGGGACTGGCCTTTCCTGAGGCCACAAGAGCGGGTCCC
>NW_017202738.1:0-6272 GCF_001704415.2 Capra hircus
CTTTCCTTAATTTCTTTTCTACTTTCTCATTATTAGTGTGTAGGAATGCAAGGGATTTCTGTGTGTTGATTATTATTCCTGCACATTTACTATATTCATTGATTAGCTCTGAGTACTTTTACTGGTGGGAGTCTTTAGGGATTTTCTATGTAGAGGATCATGTCTCTGCAAACAGGGAGAGTTTTACTTCTTCTTTTCCAATCTGGATTCCTTTTATTTCTTTTTCTGCTCTGATTGCTGTGGCCAAAACTTCCAAAACTATGTTGAATAGTAGTGGTGAAAGTGGGCACCTTGTCTTGTTCCTGACTTTAGGGGAAATGCTTTCAACTTTTCACCATTGAGGATAATGTTTGCTGTGGGTTTGTCATATATAGCTTTTATTATGTTGAGGTATGTTCCTCTATTCCAGCTTTCTGGAGAGTTTTAGAACTTAGAGGAGACCATAGACTGAAAATAAAAGCAGTGTAAGCCGACTGGGTTTCCATTTCCTACTGTCTGGAAAGTTAGACCGAGTAGAAGGTACCCTGGTCTGGGAAGTAGGGGCCTTAGGCTTTTGCTCTGACTCTGCCAATAATTGGCTATTGATCTTGAATTAAAAAAACTCTCTGGGACTCAGTTTTTTCCATGTTTTAAAAAGGGAAAATAATACTTGCCTATGTACTTCTTAAAACTGCTATGGTTATTGGAAAGATCTTTAGGGCAAGGCTATATGAAAAAACAGTTGCCATACTGAAACAAGGTGCCATTTAAGAAAATAATTTTTTAAAATTGGACCATTGAGAGACACAGCCCAACAAATGTGTCTCACTGTATTAGATTGTAAAAACCCTTTTTATTTTTTTATTTCTTTATTTTTTTTAAATATAAATTTTTTATTTTAATTGGAGGCTAATTACTTTACAATATTATATTGGTTTTTGCCATACATCAACATGAATCCACCACAGGTATACACGTGTTCCCCATCCTGAACTCCCCTTCCTCCTCCCTCCCTGTACCATCCCTCTGGGCCATCCCAGAGCACCAGCTCCAAGCATCCTGTATCCTGCATCAAACCTGGACTGGCAATTCATTTTCATATATGATATTATACATGTTTCAATGCCACACTCCCAAATCATCCCACCCTCTCCCTCAGAATCCAAAAGACTGTTCTATACATCTGTGTTTCTTTTGCTGTCTCCATACAGGGTTATCATTACCATCTTTCTAAAATTCCATATATATGCGTTAGTATAGCTGTATTGGTGTTTTTTCTTTCTGGCTTACTTCACTCTGTATAATAGGCTCCAGTTTCATCCACCTCATTAGAACTGATTCAAATGTATTCTTTTTAATGACTGAGTAATACTCCATTGTGTATATGTACCATAGCTTTCTTATCCATTCGTCTGCCTGATGGACATCTAGGTTGTTTCCATGTCCTGGCTATTATAAACATTGCTGTGATGAGGCATTGGGGTACACATGTCCTTTCAATTCTGGTTAAAAACCCTTTTTAAAGGTATAGATGATATCATGTTCAATATGACGTACGTGTATACTGGCATATTAGTAAACATGGCATTCTAATATTTTAGGTTCTCAAATGATTCTTTGGATGAATGAAAGAGATATGATTACGGGGTTGGGGAGACAAAAGGCTAGTTTTTACTTAAGCCAGTTTTCCCTGCAATCTAAATTCTTGAGAAATGTTTGAAACAAATACAAGTAGAGGAAGCACAGTAGCCTTCCTTTCTTAAAAGAACTTTGCAAAAATCCTTTCATTTCATCTATGAAAGAGGCAAATGAGCTCTTCCTATCTGATGGATGGGTCTACCATCAGCTAGCATTAGCTAATGCTAACTAACAAGCAGTGGCGTGAGTACCTGCTCTGTGCCAAGAAATGGGGACGGCCACTGACGCCCTTAAGTTTCCAGCCACATGTGGCTGACACATAGGTAATACAAGGTGTTAAATGATGTAATAGAGGTAGGTCTACTCTTTGTATTTCCTTAGGTCACCAAGGGCATCACATTTCAGGACTGGAGAGTCCTGAGTCACTGGTCAACAGTCTTCCTAAGGCAACCCTGTCCAGTAGAATTTTATGGGATGATGGAAATATTCTATATCTGTGCTGTCTAATATACTAGCCACTAGCAACATTTGCCTCCTGAGCACTTGAAAGATGGCTATTGTGATTGAGGAACTAAAAATTTAACTCAATTTTTGCTAAATTTAAATAATTGGCCTACCTATGTCTGTGTTATTGTTTATAATGTCTATGCCATTGGGGCAGCACGACTCTAAGGAATGGTAAAATGAGCCCCCAGTCAGGCTCAGGGTATTTTTGAGTTGAACTCTCTCATTGCTTTGGATCTTAGAAGGCCCTGGTCAAGCTGCTATAGCCCTTTAACCATGTTTTTCTAGCCACACACTACACTGGAAATGGCTCATTTCCAGCTGAAGGTTCTGAATTATGCATGCTAATGTGCTTTACTTAACCCTGAGATGAGGTTTTCTTTCTTTCTTTTTTTTAAAAGAGATTCTGTGACAGTTCAATCATAACAGAGAAAGCAAATGGGGCAAAGAAAAAACGAGTTTATAAAGGCTTTTAAAGTGTCTCAAATCTTGCCTTTTACATAATTTTAGATGGTGTGAGGTTACTTCAACTCTCTATTAATCTGAATATTCTCTCTCTCTCTGTCTACACACACACACACACACACACACACACACACACACACACACACACAGAGGTACACAGGCACTCCAGTTAAGGTGCTGAATCAGCAATTAGAGAAGTTGAGTCTATATATATATGGCTTCCCAGTGGCACTAGTGATAAAGAACCTGCCAGCAAATGCAAGAGATGTAAGAGACATGGGTGTTCGATCCCTAGGTCAGGAAGATCCTCTGGAGGAGGGCATGGCAACTCATTCCAGTATTCCTGCCTGGAGAATTCTGTGGGACAGAGGAGCCTGGCGGGCTACAGTCCATAGTGTTGCAAAGAGTCAGACAGGACTGTAGTGACTGAGCATGCACAAGGCAAAACTGTTCACTGCATTATTTTATTTTTCTGATAGTACAGATAAGGGGAGAATGAGATAAAATATCCTGTAAGAAACCTCAGGAAAAAAAAACTACACATGAAAAAAATATACATTGGAAATTTTTGTTGGAAATAGAAATGAATATTCAAGAGAAATCAAGTTTATAACCTGATAATCAGATGACTTGTCCTTTGTCTGGCAGTTCACTTTTAGAAAGCATCTGCACGTTTATTATTTTATTTCATCTTAATAGCAACTCTATAAGATAGTAAGGACAGGTGCTATTTCCATTTTATAGATTAGGAAATTGCTGGTCAGAGAGGTTCAGTGATTTCTATAAAATCACGCAGCCAGTAGGAACTTTATATTTACATTGAAGACTGTATTTAAGGTTTCTAGGGCTTTTCTTTGAATAGTCTGTGATCTTTTCTAAGCTTAAAACAACCTGAAGAAACAATCATCAGGATGACTTATGGCCCTAGCTGAATCTGTGTCTGCCAGAAACAAGCATTTTTTAATATGGAGAATGCAAAAAACACAAACACTTTTCCCTCATAAAAATTATATATAATATGTGTGTATCTCTGTGTATGTTATGAATGGAGATATGACTGCCCACATCTGTTTGTACAGGTTGAATCTCAAACAAAATCTCTCATTGTTATCAAGTAGACACAAGTATTGGACAGATGAGGATGAGGAGTGAGGGTGCTAGTTTGTTTGAGAGAAGGGTGTGTGTATACAGAAAAGTGAATGGAGAAAAACTAAGAAGAAAGCTGGGGAGGGAGAATGCTAAAAACTGTATGGGGAAAGGAATGTAGGAGTTAGTTGAACAGGTTGACGAGTAGGACTTCCAGGCACAGTACAGTGTTATGTTTCTGACTTTCTTATTTTTATTTTTTGACAGTTAAGTTTGGAATTATTCCTGGGTTTTGCTGCTGGGAGTCTGATGGGAGAGGGAGGGTGACGTGTTCCCCCTAATTATTTCTCAATCTTCCTGCAAGAGGAAATTGCTTCTAGTTGTGTTCACCATCCTTGAACCTGTCATGTTTAAGCAGGCTAGGGTATTTATTTTTTCTCCCAAATAGTACACCCAGTCATCCAGTCCTAATTACTTCTATTTCATTGCCTTCCCTAGAATCCTAATGAGGTGTGACCTGTGAGTGTGGGACTTGCAATGAGAAATCTTGAATTCTAGTTTTGGATGTGACACTGCTCCTCTCTAGCAGAGGGCAAGTCTTTTAACCTGTTTTGTCCTGCTGTTAATGCGGTTAATAATATTTATTTAGCTTATGATAGTAGCAGTGGGATTAAGTAGTTAATGTTGGTTAAGAGGGGAAAGAAAGAAAAATGGGGTAAAGTTTTCTGTATTTGGAAATGGACACATTTCCAAAAGCTAATTGTTTCAGGGTGATATTGACAGGAGACACCTGCTCCATTGTACTCATCAAACACCTCCTGGAAGTCTCGCTGATTGGATGAAAAGCAAAATTCTTCAGTTCTGTACCATAAGCTCTGTAGAAAATGTAACCACCTTCAGGCCCAGTTTCCCACCTTGGCTGTCTTTTTGCCATCTAAGAATATTCCTCTGTCTTATGGTTGCTCTAAGGTTGAGTACATTTTCGCTCTCTCCTGAAACCCTTTTGAAACATTCTGAAATTCTTTTTGATGAAAGATTCGTATAAATGAAAGGCATAATAGTAATTGTTGTTCTGTTGTTACACTGCGTAACTGCATTACAGATTTCTAATACTCTGACAATTTCAAGCTGCTGATAATATTAGCCACTTTTCAAGGTGTAGTTATGGCTTTACTGTGCATGGTTGCTGGCATTCTTATGTCGGATCTGTTTCCAAAATCAGGTCAAATTCCTGCCTGCCCTCACCAGCCCCTTCCCAGCATAAAATGAGAAGATCTGTTAGGATCTGGGTGGATAGGTAGGGGTTTTGAAAGAACGAGTAAACATTTCCATTACTTCCTTGAATCAATCCTCTTTGGCTGTTGTTGTTGCTGCTAAGTCGCTTCAGTCGTGTCCGACCCTGCACGACCCCATAGACGGCAGCCCACCAGGCTCCTCCGTCCCTGGGATTCTCCAGGCAAGAACACTGGAGTGGGTTGCCATTGCCTTTTCCATTGCATGCATGGATGCTAAGTTGCTTCAGCTGTGTCCAACTCTGTGCGTCCCCATGGACAGCAGCCCGCCAGGCTCCTCTCTTCACAGGGATTCTCCAGGCAAGAATAGTGGAGTGGGTTGCCGTTTCCTCCTCCAAAGCCTCTTTCTATTGCTTCTCATTTATGTGTCATGAAGTGATGCTGAAGTGTAAGTTCTGTCTTGCTTCCAACACAGATTTTCTGCAGTGCTTGTGTAAGTCACTAGAAACTGGAGGCTACCATGGATTTCCTTCAGTGCCTAATAATTTCAACAGAACTGAATGCCCTTTATTTAAACTCTGGTCATAATTAGAGGGTTTGCCAATGGTAAGCAACCATGGAGTCTGATTTTGAGAAATGTTTATTGTGCCTCGTTAAATTTGAAATTAGTACTTAAAAAGATCAGAAATAATCTGTTTTCATTTTGGTGACAGTAAATATAAACGGATGCCGTGAATGCACATTCTCGCCTATATGCCTCCCAGTAAACTGTGTTTGCCACGGTCATCAGAATAACTACACCAAAAGAGAACTATGGAAAATTTCATTGACCACAAACAAGAAAATGATCTATTGTGTTTCATCTAATTAGAAGATATTAATATCAGAAGCTAACACATTCACTATTTTCAAGATGGTGTAGAACTTGGTTGTTTTTGTCAGCATGATCACATATTGCAGGCTTGAGCAACAAGCCGGTACAAGGGAAATGAATTTAAAATGATATGCCAGAGGCTGTTTCTCCTTCACTCTAAAGCTTGTGGAGGCAACTGGGCTTTAAGTGATGTATACTATAAATAATGAGATTGGGTCTGGAACTGGATTTGGGGGTGTTGTTTGGGCCCACAGGCACAGAGTCACCCGCAGCTTTCCCTCCAAATATTTTTGAAAGTTTTTCAGCTGACAAGGCTTGCTCAATAGAAATTGCACTCTGTAGGCAGTCAGGACTCTGTAGCTGCTAAGTAGTAGACAATTGAGGCCAATGAAATAGAATTCAGCAGAAATGGACCAGAGTGCTGAACCTTCTCTAAGCTGTGCATGCTCAGTTGCTCAGTCATGTCTGACTCTTTGCGACTGCATGGACTGTAG
>NW_017202739.1:0-6272 GCF_001704415.2 Capra hircus
CCGCTGAGAAATGCCCTCTAAGCCAGACCTTTCAGCCTTGTATGACTCAGCACGGAGGAGACTGGAAAAGCTCTCTTCCTTGGAGGAAGGAAAGGCAGCCCCAGAGAGTGTGTTTTCACACCTGTATCTTGCAGCAAGTGTTTGGCGTCTCAGACGTCAGACCTCCAGGCCTGCTCCAATGGCCTCAGTTCCAGAGTCAGGGCCGTGTGTCTCCTGCATTTTCTGAGCCTTGGGAACACATTCCTAGGTCAGAACAGTCCTGCCCATGGGGAAGGAGCGGCGGAGTGTGTCTGAGGGGGTCGGGTGCCATGCTGGGGTCCAATAGACCGGGTACCTCCAATAGACCCCAGGACAACAGCGGTGGGGCTCCCCTGGCTTCCGAAATGCCAAAGCGAGAAGCAAAGCTAGCTCTATCAGAAGGAAGAAAAGAGCAATCGGATGGATGTTCAGGCTGTTGCTGGGCCGCACCACTTCAGGGTCCCCCCGAGAGGACAGGCACCCTGTGGCCCCTAGGTCCGATATGCAGGTTAACACACAGGGTGTGTCCCCATAGGAGCCAAAATTTTCCTGACAGACCTAGGCTCACTAGAGCTCTCCACAGGGCAAAAGGGGTAGAACAGACTGTGGATGTGACTCTGCCTTTCCCAGCGAGCATGGGGCCCTCCCTACGGCCCGGGCTCCAGGGAAATTGTCCCTGAAAAATGACCTCCAAGAAGCGCTTTTCCAGCAGGCTGGGATGCAGAGTTCACAGGATGCGGGGAAAGTGATCGTCCTTCAGGGAAGAAGAGGCAGCCACCAGTGTGTGTTTGCAAGCCTGTATTTGGAAGAAACTGGTTAGCTCCTTCAAGGGGAGACCTCCAGGTCTGCTCAGAGGACCGAAATTCCAGAGGCAGCACCATGCATCTCCCCTGTCCTTTCTGAGCCTTGGAAAGACATTCCTAGCTTATAGCGGTATTGCTCATGAAGAAGCAGGATGCAGGAATGTGTCAGACATGACTGGGTGCCTTCCTGGGTTCAGCTCCGTGAGGGGCCTTTCCACTCAAAGTAGGTCCCATGCCTCCTTGGGGAGGAAGTGGGGCCCGCTTGCCTCCAAATTGCCAAAGGCTGGAACAAAGCTAGTTCTATCAGAGGTAAGAAAAGAGCAATTGGATGGATGTGGAAGCTGTTGCTGGGCCGCACTGCTTCAGGCCCCCACCCCTCCGCCCCCGAGAGAAACAGGCGCCCTGTGGCCCCTAGGTCCTGGATGCAGTTTCACACATAGAATGTGTCCCCATAGGAGCCAAGAATTTTCCTGACAGACCTAGGCTCACTAGAGCTCTCCTACAGAGCAAAGGGGATGGGACAGATGTGTGGCTGTGGCTCTGCCTTTCCCTGGGAGTGTGGAGCCGCTCCCTATGGCCCCGGGCTCCAGGGGAAATTGCCCCCTGAAGAATGACCTCCAAGAAGCGCTTTTCCAACTGGCTGAGACGTGGAGTTCTCAGGATGCAGGGAAAGCGAGTGTCCTTCGGGAAGCAAAGGCAGTCACCTGTTATCATACTTACTAGAATAGTAGGTACCTTCTCCGGTTGGGCAGAGGCCTTCCCTACCTGATCTGAAAAAGAAAACGAAGTAGCTCGCTGATTTGAGAAATAATTCCCAGACTTGGGTTTCCAACCAGTATAGAATCCGACAATGGCCCTGTCTTTGCAGCCGCGTTAATTAACAGGTATGTGAAGCTCTAAATATCAGTGGAAATTACATACAGCATATAGCCCCAGTGTTCTGGAATGGTGGAAAGAAACAACCAAACTCTTGAAGAGACACTTTCAAAATGGATCATAGAGACTGACTGTACATGGATGGGCTTGCTTCCGGCAGACTTACTCATATTACGGGTAACTGCACGTTCCCATAGTTGTTGTCCTTATGAAATTTTCTATGGGAGACCCCCTCCCACAGTGAGGCAGGTGTTAGCAGATTTGCCACAAGTAAGGGGGTGGGATTTCACAGCAGATGGAACAATTAGTAAGGTAATAAATCAGGTAACTAAGTTTGTATAAAAAAGAATATCATTCCCCCTTGAGGAACAGATTCATGAATTTGTGCTCAGTGATGAGGTGTGGCTCAATGACTGGAAACACAATTCCTTGGCCTGACATCGGAAAGGTCCTTATACTGTTGTTTTAGCCACAATTCTGAAAGAGATGGGAATGCCAGACCACCTAACCTGCCTCTTGAGAAATCTGGATGAAGGTCAGGAAGCAACAGTTAGAGTAGGACATGGAACAACAGACTGGTTCCAAAAAGGAAAAGGAGTATGCAAAGGCTGTATATTGTCACCCTGTTTATTTAACTTATATGCAGAGTACATCATGAAAAATGCTGGGATGGAAGATACATGAGCTGGAATCAAGATTGCCGGTAGAAATATCAATAAACTTAGATATGCAGATGACACCACCATTATGGCTGAATGTGAAGAGGAACGGGTATGTCGGGGAACTTCTTGAGTTGCAGCAAGGGTGTGAAGGACCCTTTGGAAGTTCCAGAGGTTAGGTGTGGTTAGTCTCGAGATGCCTCAGCGGAAATGGGCCTCATGTCGCCTGGAATGGAGAGGCTCCTGGATATTCCCGAGTTTCAGCAGGTGCTCTCGAGTTACGACGGGGACTTCAGGGACCCGCTCTGGCGGCCGCAGGAAACGCCAGTCATCATGCGTGTTGCTAGGGGGCCTCTCGTGATTCCTCTCCCATCGAAGCCGGGGCCTAAGACTTTGTGTGAGTCGGGGCCGGAAGCTGAGGATTCCTCTCCAGTGCTGACATGGATTTTGTGGTACTTCTCGGGGTCTCCACAAGGGAGTCAGGCCTCGTCTCGAGTGGGGGCATGAGCGTGCCCTTTCCTCCCATGCTGTAGCAGCAGTGTTACGCTTCCCCCATGCCTGGACCAAGGGATCTGTGGCTTTCCTCGAGTCTTTCCCACTAGGCTTTCCCACAGGGCTGTCCCACGTGTGACGGTGGTGTGAGTCGATCCTCGGCATGAAGGCCAAGGCAGTGCAGGGAAAACAGGTTCCTGTGGAATGGACTGAGACATCTGGGTGAGTCTCGGAATGGTGGCACGACCCTGCAGTTCCTCTCCCTTTCCTTTGGAGAGCGCCTCCTCTTGAGATGCGATGGGAATGCCGGGAATTCTTTCCCGACCAATCAGGGAAAGGATCGCTCATCTCGAGCTACGAGCCGGAAACGGAGCTCCTCTGGATGTGGCCGGGACACTCGTGCTTCCTCTTGAGTGGAGACGGGTATGTCGGGGAACTTCTTGAGTTGCAGCATGACTGTGAAAGACTCTTTGGAAGTTCCAGAGGTCACGTGTGATTAGCCTCGAGACACCTCAGGGGAAACGGGCCTCATCTCGCCTGGAGGGGAGAACCGCCTGGATTTTACCGAGTTGCGGCAGGTGCTCTCGACTTACGACGGGGACCTCAGGGACCCGCTCTGGTGACCTCAGGAAAGGCCAGTCCCCATGCGAGTTGCTAGAGGGCCTGTCGCTATTCCACTCCCACGATGCCAGGGCCTAAGACCTTGTGTGGAGTCGGGGCCGGAATCTGAGGATTCCTCTCCAAGGCTGACATGCATGTTGGGGTACTTCTGGAGTCTCCCAAGGGGAGTCAGTCCTCGTCTCGAGTGGGGCATGCACGTGCGCTTTCCTCCGAGCTGTAGCAGCAGTGTCACGCTTCCCTTCGCGTGGATCAAGGAATCTGTGGCTTTCCTCGAGGCTTTCCCACGAGGCTTTCCCACAGGGCCCTCCCACGTGCCACCGTGGTGTGAGTCGATCCTCGGCGTGAAAGTCGAAGCAGTGCAGGGAAAACAGGATCCTCTGGAATGGACTGAGATATCTGGGGGACTCTTGGAATGGTGGCACGACCCATGAGTTCTTCTCGCCTTTCCTGTGCAGTGCGCCTCCTCTTGAGAAGCTTCGGAAACGTCGGGAATTCTATCCCGAGGAAGCAGGGAAGGATCCCTCATCTTTAGCTTGGAGGCGGAAACGGAGCTCCTCTGGATGTGGCCGGGACCTCGTGCTTCCTCTGGAGTGGAGACGGGTGTGTCGGGGAACTTCTTGAGTTGCAGCAAAGGTGTGAAGGAACCTTTGGAAGTTCCAGAGGTTAGGTGTGATTAGCCTCGAGACGCCTCAGCGGAAATGGGCCTCATCTCGCCTGGAGGGGAGAACCTCCTGCATTTTCTCGAGTGCGCAGGTGCTCTAGAATTACGACGGGGACCTCAGGGACCCGCTCTGGTGGCCTCAGGAAAGGCCAGTCAAGATCCAAGACAGCATTGGAGAGGGAGAGACATCACGAGAGGCTCCGAGCAACTCGCATGGGGACTGGCCTTTCCTGAGGCCACCAAAGCGGATCCCTGAGGTCCCCGTCGTAAGTCGAGAGCACCTGCCACAACTCGAGAAAATCCAGGAGGTGCTCCTCCAGGCGAGATGAGGCCCATTTCCGCTGAGGCGTCTCAAGGCTAATCACACCAGAACTCTGGATCTACCAATGGGCCTTTCACACCCATGCTGCAACTCAAGAAGTGCCCCGACATACCGTCTCCACTCGAGAGGAAGCACGAGAGTCCCGCCCACATCCAGAGGAGCCCCGTTTCTAACTCTTAGCTCCAGAGGAGGGATCCTTTCCCTGCGTGTTCGGGAAAGAATTCCCGGCGTTCCTGTCGCATCTCAAGAGAGGCCCTCTCCACAGAAAGGCGAGAGGAACTCCAGGGTCATGCCACCATTCTCAGAGTCCCCCAGATGTCTCACTCCATTCCAGGGAAAACATTTTTCCCTGCACTGCCTCGATTTTCAAGCCGAGGATCGACTCACACCACGGTGGCACGTGGAGACAAATGTGGGAAAACCTCGTGGGAAAGCCCTATGGGAAAGCCTCGTGGGAAAGCCTCGTGGGAAAGCCTCGTGGGAAAGCCACAGATCCCTGATCCACGCGAATGTAAGCGTGGCACTGCTTCTACAGCTCGGGAGGAAAGCTTACGTGCATGCCCCCATTCGAGACGAGGACTGACTCCCCTGGGAGACTCCAGAAGTACCAAGATCCATGTCAGCACTGGAGAGGAATCCTCAGGTGACAGCATCGACTCCACACAAGGTCTTAGGCCCGGCATCGACGGGAGAGGAATCCCGAGAGGCCCCGAGCAACTCGCATGGGGACTGGCCTTTCCTGAGGCTACCAGAGCGGGTCCCTGAGGTCCTCGTCGTAAGTCGAGAGCACCTGCCGCAACTCGAGAAAATCCAGGAGGTTCTCCCCTCCAGGCGAGATGAGGCCCATTTCCGCTGAGGGGCTCGAGGCTAATCACACCTAACCTCTGGAACATCCAAAGGGTCCTTCACACCCTTGCTGCAACTCAAGAAGTTCCCGACATACCCGTCTCCACTCGAGAGGAAGCACGAGAGTCCCGCCCACATCCAGAGGAGCCCGTTTCCGCCTCCTAGCTCGAGTGGATGGATCCTTCCCTGTTGGTCGGAAAGAATTCCGGCGTTCCCGTCGCATCTCAAGAGGAGGCGCTCTCCACAGGAAAGGCGAGAGGAACTCCAGGTCGTGCCCAATTCCCAGAGTCCCCCAGATGTCTCAGTCCATTCCAGGGAAACCTGTTTTCCCTGCACTGCCTCGACTTTCAAGCCGAGGATCGACTCACACCACGGTGGCACGTGGACAGCCCTGTGGGAAAGCCTCGTGGGAAAGCCTCGTGGGAAGTGCCTCGAGGGAAAGCCTCGAGCCCACAGATCCCTTGATCCACGCGAAGGGAAGCGTGACAATGCTGCTACAGCGCGGAGGAAAGCGCACGTGCATGCCCCACACTCGAGACGAGGACTGACTCCCCTGGGGAGACTCCAGAAGTCCCCCAAGATCCATGTCAGCACTGGAAGGAATCCTCAGGTTCCAACACCAACTCCACACAAAGTCTTAGGCCCTGGCATCGATGGGAGAGGAATCCGAGAGGCCCCGGAACAACTCGAATGAGGACTGGCCTTTCCTGAGGCACCAGAGCGGGTCCCCTGAGGTCCCCGTCGTAAGTCGAGAGCACCTGCCGCAACTCGAGAAAATCCAGGAGGTTCTCCCCTCCAGGCGAGATGAGGCCCATTTCTGCTGAGGCGTCTAAAGGCTAATCACACCTAACCTCTGGAACTTCCAAAGAGTCCTTCACACCCTTGCTGTAATTCAAGAAGTTCCCCGACATACCCGTCTCCACCTGAAAGGAAGCACCAGATTCCCGCCCACATTCAGAGGAGCCCCGTTTCCG